>NC_045777.1:12944984-13129129 GCF_008692025.1 Phocoena sinus
GCAGGGGTCCCTGCAGCTCCCGGTGGCCCTGAGGGGTCTCCCCCAGCTGCTTGGGAGGCAGAGGCTCTCAGGCTCTCAGATCTGGCAAGTTCTTAGCGAAGCTCAGATGACCCAGTGCCCCCTTCTCAGTAAGTGACGCCTGCAAACGCCAGTCACTCGGGCCGGTGACCACCCACGTGTCGTCCTGGGGTTCCCCCTCTTTTGCCAGCCACAGTGAACGCATTAAATTCAAACATGCACTGGTCTGTCCGCCCCTCTCCCCGCCCTGCTCTCACCTGAGTCGGCACCTCCCTCCTCCTGGGGTCACAGCAGTTGCCCCCCCCAGTCCTCCTGCCCCCTCCTCTCTCCACCCCAAAATCTACCCTCTGCTCACACCCAAAGGGAGGTGAGCTCCGTAAACTCAAAGGAGACCCTGTCACCCCTGAGTAAATGTTGCAGTGACTTCCCACTGTGCCCGGGAGAAAGGGGACCCCACCCCTCACTGGTCCCACAAGGCCCAGCCCCATTCCTGCAGGTTCCCCTGAACTGTGTCCCTCACTGCCCCCCTCACTCCCTCCATTCCAGCCTCACTGGCCTCCTGCTCCTCCTCCAGATCCCAGAGCCTTCCTGCCTCAGGGCCTTTGCACTTCTGGAATGCTCCTCCCCAGCCGCTCCTCCTCAGCTCTCCCCACGACCTTCCATTCTCTGCTCAGGGAACAACCCTGTGCACCGTCTAAAGAAGTGTCTGCATCCCTGCGTCACGTCCTATCCCCTGCACAGAACTGGTCACCATCTGAACTTGATTTACTCGTTTTTATACCTTCTATGATCATTTGCACCCAAGGAATGTCACCCACAGGAGAGAAGGAACGTTGTCTGCTTGCTGTTGGATTCCTGCCCTAAGAACTGGCCCAACCACAGAGTAAGTTCTTGATGTGCATTTGTTGAGTAACTGCATGAGTGAGAAGAATCAGAGAATGGATGCTTAAGAATTCTAAACTAAATATTTAAGTCAGAGAATGTTCTAGTCAGACGGGGCCCTTGGAAATTGTTTAGTCAAACCCATTCGTTTTGCGGGAGGGTAAACGGAGACTCAGGAGGAAAGGGGGTTTACTCACACCTGAGGCTGAGGCTCCTGCTGTGTTAGGAGAGGGACCCGCTTAGCGTGATGTGTTTCGGGGTGACGGGGGGCTGTGGAAGCTTCCTCTACCCTTTGACGCATCACTGAGGAAAGCAGGGAGGAAGGCGCGGACATGGCGGAGGCTAAGTGGCTCAGAGCAGCGGCTCAGAGGAGACAGAGCCGGCGGCGGGGCGGGCAGGGCCCCGGAAAGGCCCCCCCGAGGACGAGGAGG
The DNA here is from genome assembly GCF_008692025.1 of Phocoena sinus. Classification (NCBI taxonomy): domain Eukaryota; kingdom Metazoa; phylum Chordata; class Mammalia; order Artiodactyla; family Phocoenidae; genus Phocoena; species Phocoena sinus. The sequence continues at coordinate 12,946,316 of NC_045777.1, forward strand.
TCTGAAGGGCGTGAAGAGCAGGGGAACCCCTGAATTTGACGTCACCTCATGGGAGGGCCTGAGGCAAGAACTGGGTGAGGCAGATCCCTCAGGAATTGAACTTGGGGACAAATGTTACTGACTGCCTGTCACAGCCAGAAGGTCTTCAAAATGCTCATCAGATCAGGTGCTCCCTGCTGGGAACCTTCTGGAGGCTTCAGGATGAGTTTCTCAGGTCTGCCTTAATGAATTACCACAGACTGTGTGGCTTCAAACAATGGTAACCGGTTTCTCCCAGTTTAGGAGCCAGAAATCTGGAATCAAGGTGTGGGTGTGTTGGCTCCTTCTGGAGGCTCCGGGGAGCATCCGTCCCGCCTCCCTCCCAGCTTCCGATGGCTCCCGGCGGCCCTGGCCTTCCTTGGCTGTGAGCTGCATCCCTCCCGTCTCTGCCTCATGGTCACGTGATGTTCTCCCTGTGCGTCTTCCCATGGCCTTCGTACAAGGGTGCTCTCAGGGTATTTAGGGACCATGCTAAGCCGTCGGGACCTCATCGTAACTGATTACACTTGCAAGGGCTGTCTTTCCAAGGAAGGTCACATTCCGAGGCTCCAGGGGCACGTGAATATTGGGGGAAGAGGTTATTCAAGCCCAGTACAGCTCCCCGTTGCTCGCACATTAAAACCCCTCCCCTCCCCAGACTGCGAGCCCGCGCAGGCTGCTGGTTAGAGTGAGGACGTGGAGCTGGGCGGCCCGGGAGCGCGCGGCTCGGTCGGCCGCCACCCCACGTGTTCGTGCTCAGTGGGTCATGGCTCCCAGCTCTTCAAAGGCCTCCCAATGATGCGGGGTGCCCAGGGGACCCGCTTTGGCCAATGGGGCCCTTGTGGGCTCGAGGCAGTGAGAGGCTGTAAGTGCATTTGTGAGGTCTGGCTTGGTTCTTGGCTTCTGGAAGGTCCTGCCCCAGGGAACTGCCCTTCTAAGGCAGGTGAGGGCTTTGCAGGGCTGACTCGACCCTGGTCCCCAGCCTGAGGTCCAGCCCAGTAGCTCAGTGACACTAAACAGAGTCGCCCAAAGGAGCCCAGCTCGGGTCAGCTGAACCCAGAGGACCTGCAGCCCTGTGAACCGAGATGTGGGGAGTCACTGAGTTTGGGGGTTTAGCTGTGGATCGTTATTGGGACAATGGCTGAGAAATACAGACACGGGACACTGCCCTCTCAGTTCCGCCGTCTGTCAGAGGGGCTCATAGCAGTCAGGTGGTTGTGGAGGTCAATGAGCTACTGTGTGTGAAGCGGCTCCCGGTGAATATCGATGAGCATCAGCTGCGTTCTCATCGCGAGGGCCCCTCCCAGCTCGTTCTGCCCCGCCCCCCGCCCCGGGTCGCCGTGCTGGGAGGCAAGCCCTCCGCCCTGCTTCTGGAAAGCTCTAAACCTTTGCCTCTTCCCCAGTCTTCACATGACGGGTTTTTCTTCACGTGATGGGGTTCCCTCGGTCTCCAGAGCTCAGCTCAGAGGGGCCCTTCGCGGAGCGCTTTCCCGAGGGCTCCACTGCGGCTGATGCTGGGCCCCGCGGGCTGGCTTGTTCGGTCCCCGTCCAGGCGCTGGAGGTCAGGGCAGCCACGAGGCAGGGCTCTTTGTCTCTTGTTCTCTGGTGCGTCCCAGGACCTGACCTGGCCCAGCGTATAGCTGGTGCTCTGTTAATCCTGAGAACTTGTTCCAGAAAGCGTGGTCAGACCTTGCCCCTCGTGTGTACATGCGTGCAGCCAGTCGTGTGGGATGCCTTCCCTGTGCGCAGCTCTCCTCTGGGCAGCGGGGAAGGACAGCAAGCCAGGTCCCTGTTCCTGGAGCTCACGTGTCGGCGGGAGACAATGATCATGAAAACGGACGGCATGTGGGTTCTAGAGGTGACGATTGCTGAGCGGAAAGTGCCGCAGGATGAGGAGGGAGTGACGGGAGGGGTGCGGGTCAGATGGGCTGCTGGGGGGGCTTGCTGAGACGGTGACGAGGGACAGGGGTCCTGGAGACAGGAGCCGGGGCTCGTGGATCCCGGGGGAGGTGGCTCCAGGCCGAGGGCACGGCCAGTGCGGGGCCTGCGTGTGAGGGGCAGCGAGGGCCAGAGTGGCTGCGAGGCGGTAACAAGGGGGCCGGTGGGGCTGAGGTCAGGGAGCGGACGGGGCCACAGCTGTGTACACCTTGTCGGCCCCTGCAGGGACGCTGTGTGTGACCGGAGCCTGGGCGGGTCTGAGCAGAGGAGGGCCGTGCTCTGAGTGTGTTTTACAAGGACCCTCAGGCCGTGTGGGGAGACAGACTCTGGGACCGAGGGGACGGCAGCTGGACCCGTGAGGAAGCCATGCTGTGGGGGACGGGAAGGTACAGGGCGGGATCATCACGGCCCGGCTTTGGGATTCACCTGTGAAGGTCGGGCTGACGGGATTCGCTGATGGAACGGGATTCGCTGATGGAGGGAACAGAGCAGGTGAGAGGAAAGCAAACCGAGGTCAACTCCAAGGATTTGACCTGAGCAGCTGGGAGAATGGAGGTGCTGTAGAGTAAGGTGTGTGCGTCGCAGGAGGGGCAGGTGGGGGCCAAGGAGGGGCTGAGATGCAGAGAAACCTTCTGGAAAGGACGGAGGGGCCTGGGCCAACTTGCCCTGGGCTCCCGCGCTTCCTCTGTGAGAGCTGCAAGGACGACCACCTGTGTCATCAGAGAGCTGGCGAAGCCAGACTCTGCCCTGTGTCTCCCCGGAGGGACAAAGGTCAATGTCACAGCAGTCGGCTCTGATGCTGGCTTCAAGCCAAGACCTTAATATTCAATGAGAAATCTGCATTGATGAAAATTTCATTAAAGAAACATTATCCCTCTCACTCCCCTCATTATTCTTGGCTTCGAGTATTGGGCTGATTTGGGTTTGATTACCTGATGATCTGAAGATTGGAGCATTATTAAAAATTTAGATGAGCAGTGATGCGTCTGGCCTCCCTCTCCTCTCTCAGCCGGAGCACGAGGGGCTCTGCTAATGGTCACAAGGAAGTCGGGCAGACAGGGCAGTTAGAGAATTACCTATAGTTTGAGGGAGCCTCGACCCCTTTGCCTTCAATGGAAATTAGCTGCTTGGCTTCCAGGGCACACAGGTTTAATCGATAAAATGCTCAAGAGGAAATTTCAGTCCTGGACCCAGTTTTAGGACTAACGAGCTGTATGTGTTCAGGTCCCCTCCCCTTTCTGTGCCCCAAATGTGCCCCCATCTGTAGAGCAAGGAGGTTGGATCAGGGCAGGTGCTTAAAACTCGTGCCTGTGGGCTGAAATCAGCTTAAAGAGGGAATCTGCAAATTATTTTGTTTATGTTTGTAGTTAACACTTTCTCAGACTTACGATCTTGGGTTCTACATGTTTCATGTATATGAACTTGTCTGATTCTCCCATTCACACACCCCCGCCCCCCATTGAGAGCAATACTCTTTTCAGTCCCACATGATAAACAGGGAAATTCTGACCAAGAGGAGTGAGATAACTTACCCTGGGTCACCTGCTTGGCAGGAGCAAAGGCAGGGTTTGAGCCCCAGTGGTTTGATTTCCAAATCCATTCTTTAACACCTGTGCTACAATTTCTGAATTTTTAAACTATTGCATATGTTTTCCAAGCACAGTGTCTCAAAAGTAATTAGGCAGTAAAATTTAAATCATTTGTATTTTTTTTCTATAAAAATAGAACTTATATATTAAAAGAGTGGAAGCTCTGGCTAGATGTTCTTCGAGGGTGTCCATTTCTGGAATATCAGTTGTGCTTCCATGAGACACTAGTTACTGACATAATTTACCGTGTTTCTATTAGGAGAGATGGCAGTATTCAAAAAGAGAACCCCATCTTTCAAGAAATCCAAGAGAAAAGCTAGCTGTATACTAGGGGAAAAACCTATTTGAATACATCAGAGAGCAGCTTAGGCTGCCAGGACTTGAGGGGCCAACAGTGCAGACAGAAAGGAAATGCACTGAGGTGAGCCCTATTTTCTCCACCGCTTTTCCCTTTGAGGAATTTGCCAATTTGTAAGCAGAGAGGGGCCAAGAGTCACAGAAACTGATAGCTTTTCAACAAGCTCATGGTTCTGGGGACATACAGCTTGATATTTGGGGCTACCAAGCAAGCCAGGGTTTGAGGGCCCAAGATTTCAGAGAACCCCCTAGAAGTGGGTCTGCTTTCCTGCAGTACTTTCCCTCTTGAAGCATTTGCTGATTCCTAAGCTGTACCAAGAGGCTCGGAAGGTGAGCAGAAAGTAAGCAGCTGAAAGGCTAAGAAACTAAGCGACGTTTTCACCAATATCACGATGCCATAACAGCAGAACCTGGAGTTCAGTGATCACCAAATAGGTGGAGGCTTGGAAAATAAACGGTGGTTTGTGCTGAGTCCCTCAAAGAACTTGTCCTGGGAAGGAAGGACAAGCCAAAATAAACTGGACCCATAAAGTAGAAAATCAGTCTTGAATTATTACAATCACGATAATCTGTCCTCCCTGTAGTGGCTGCTGGAAAAAAAAAAAAAAAAAAAAGATAAATTAGAATCCTCTGGGGAAATAGAGCATCATCCATAGACACTACAATGTTTCAAACAAAATGCCTCGCCGATGTCCAGAAAAATATTACCAGACATATCAGAAAGGAGACCTAATAACCAAAAGCCAAGAGAAAAAAAAAAAGATAAACAATAAGGAAAATACTTCACAGCTGATGGATTATCAGAGGCTATCAGAGATAAACTGCAAAATATTTATTATTAACGTGTTCAATAAAAAGATCAAACAATGGAGAAACTTATTAGAGAAATGGAATATCTATAAAGGGCTCATGTGAATATTTGCTAACTGGAAAATATAGAAACTGAAATTAAAAATAGAATTAATTGGCATAAGAGGAGATCAGACAAAGGTTTAGATGGGTTTGTTGAAAATATCCATGTTGAAGCATGGAGACCAAAAAGGATTTGCGTATACAGGCATACCTAGTTTTACTGTGCTTTGCAGATGTCATTGCATTTTGTACAAATTGAAGTTTGGTGACAACCCTGCATCGAGCAAGTCTATTGGCGCCATTTTTCTGACAGTATTGGCTTACTTCATGTCTCTGTGTCACATTTTGGTAATTCTTGCAATATTTCAAACTTTTTCACTATTAAATTTGTTGTGGTGGTCTGCAGTGATCTTTGGTGTTATACTGTAGTTGTGTTAGGGCACCATGAACTGTGCCCATATAAGACGAGGAACTTGATAAATGTGTGTGTTCTGACTGCTCTACTGACTGGTGTTTCCCCTGATTCTCTCCCTCTCTTCGAGCCTTCCTCTTCCCTGAGACACAACAATATTGAAATTAGGCTGATTAATAAACCTACAACGGCCTCTAAATGAAAAGAAGAGTTGCTTGTCTCTCACTTTAAATGAAAAGCTAGCAATGCTTAGTGAAGAAGGTGTGTCGAAAGCCAAAACAGGCCAAAAGCTAGGCCTGTTGTGTCAAACGGTTATCTGAGTTGCGGACGCAAATGAAAAGTTCTTGAAGGAAGGAAATTAAAAATGCTACTTCGGTGAACACATGAACAATAAGAAAATGAAATAGTCTTATGGCTGACGTGGAGAGAGTTTTAGTGGTCTGGATAGAAGATCAGACCAACCACAACTTTCCCTTTTCTACGCACTGGGAAACCCAAAATTTGTGTGACTTGCTTTATTGCGATATTCACTTCATGGTAGTGGTCTGGAACAAAAGCCATGACATCTCTGAGGTACGCCTATACACAAAAGAGCGTTAAGCCATATGGAGCATGGTAATAGTTCTAACGTACACATAACTAAGTCCTGAGAAGAGAGGAAAGAGAAAATCAGAAGTGCTACATGAAGACATACAACTGAGGGTTCTTCAAAGTTGATGAGCGAGATTAATTCACAGACTCAAGAACCCCTAGTATGCTAGACAGAAACACCTACCTGAAAGAAAACAGCTGCCAGTCTAGAACCTTATCTCATTAAAATTATCCTTTGAAAGTGAATATAAATCAATGTTTTCATAGAAGCAAAAGCAGATACTTCATTGTCAGCAGATCTTTCTCTTTTTGCCATTTTTGGAATTTTATCATTTTTAATTATACAACTAGCAGATGTACTTTTGGGCCCCTGGGGATTTGTTTTAAAATAAATATTAAATGGAGTTCTTTTTTTTTTGAAGTAATTAATTTGTCTTTCATACAGCAAATTCTTTTAGTTATCTATTTTATACATATTAGTGTATATATGTCAATCCCAATCTCCCAATTCATCCCCCCCCTCACTTTCCCCCCTTGGTGTCCATACGTTTGTTCTCTATATCTGTGTCTCTTAAATGGAGTTCTTTAGGAAGAAGGGAAATAATTTTAAATGAAGACTACAGGAAAAATAAAGAACAATAGAAGGGGTAAATACATTGAAAACTTTATTTTAACCATGAGTATACAAAACAGCAATAATAATAACCTGTGGAGGTCTACGGTATATGTAGAATTAAAGTACTTGCTGAGGATGACACAACAGCCAGGGGAGGTTAAATGGCTTTAAAGGGCTCTGAAGGTCTTCTGTTGTCCAAGTGGTAAAGACGTAATTTAATGTAGATTCTAATAAGTTGAGAATATATGTTGACATCTACAGGATATCCACTAAAGAATGACGGAAGTAAACCTGACAACCTAACAGAAGGTTGCAAAATAGACCAATAATAATTGTTATTGATTAATACAAAATAACGCAGTAAAGAAGAGAAAAGGGGATGTAAGTAGAAAACCAATACACGTATCCCCTGCTTTTAGAAAGTTTGCTTTGTGCCACTTGGTTTTTACGAAAGACCTATATGAGTACCTGTTTTTGCTTACGGAAAGAAATCCGAAGAGAATTTTCACATTTATAAGAAAGGCGAAAATTAAAATAGCTGAAACGCTATTTTCTGCAGCAAACCTTTACAGAGACGGTGCACACCCAGAGCAGCGAGAGAGAAGCCCTGGAGCTACACTCAGCATCTCAGAATCGAGCCCCGTAGCCTTGAACTGTGCCTGTGAGCATCTGTGCTTTATCTCAATTTATTTTGTGCATCTGTTAGCAAGATGTGCTCTGAGGTAATTGCTTCTTTGCTTTGCACCATTTTGGCTTAGGGAAGGTCTCATGAGAAGGCTCTATTTTCGGAAAGCGGGGAAAACCTGTAGATCATAGGAATAATTGCGTCAAATGTAAACAGATTAAATTCTCAAAGAGAAGGACCAGCTTTATTTTTCATGGGCAGAAAAACAGAGATCTGTTTCTCACCGACTGCAAAGTGTTTCAAAGGTAGGCGTGCTTGTGAATCACCAGAGGAACTCATGGAAATGTCTGATGCCCTGGGCCCGACTTGGATATTTAGGGGTGGGATTTGAGGAGCTGCGTTTTTAATAAGCCCCAGGCCTGTCTTTGAGGGACCATAGCCTATTGTGTGGAATGGGAGGGGACAGGAATGAGGATAAATTGGAAGCACATAGTCTAGTTCTTGCAGAGCCTGGAGCCGAGCAGGGGAACAGACAAGCGCACGATAACCACAGTGAAGAATCTATACAATGATTGTCTCAGTGAGGACCTTTGCCCTCGTGCAAATGGCCCAGAGTCAGAGGTCTGCCCCTATCTTAACTATTCTGGTCTCAGCTACTCGGGATAGACCAGCCGTGAACAGGATCCAAAGCAGGAAGGCATCCATCCACATACTCGGATATTTATTTATGTGTGTAGCTCAACCAAAGAAACAACCCCGGGCTGGCTGCGTGGGGACCAGAGGCTGCATCTGGTCCAGGACGCCGGCTTCCCCCGGGGCTGTCTGTGCACTGAGCCAAAGCCCTGCTGGACACAGATCACAGATGGGGGAGGGGCTGTTCAAGGCCAACAGCAGCTGGCCTGTTCACTGGCTCCTGGTCTCCCGGAGGGTCCCAGCCCTTGGCAAGCAAAGGTAAAACGGGGATTTTATCCCAAGGCAGGAGGGGTCCCGCAAGCCCTATGGTGAAGGAGGCTCTTTCTGTGACAGCCCCCGAGTGCTGGCTGTGCCTGGGGAGTCACAAACGGGGACCTGAAAGGGGTCATTGAGGCAGAAGCCACGCAGGGCGGGGAGCGAAGGCCTGTCCTGCCTCAGGCTGCCCGGGGGACATGCCCACAGCTGTGAGGACCTCCTGGCAAGTCCGATGGGGTTGGAGGGGCTGCTCCAGAATCCCACCCAGGTTTCCCAGGTCTGACCCGGGGAGTTGATGGTGGTGGTGAATCTGGCCATGCTAACTTCACTTAACTCTACCAAAACAAAACAAAACAAAACTGATAGGATGTGACTTTCCCTTTATGTCATTTTTGGAATTTTACAATTGATTTTATTTACACAACTAATTGATTCTTACTACTTGTTTTTCACATTAGAATGGTTTCTGTTTTCCTGCCTGGACTCTGATTTGCACAAAATAGTATAAGCATTCTTATTTTAATTTGACGGCTATTGCCAAGTACCTGCCAAAGCGCCTATTCCTGTTTATTTAGACCAATAGGAATATCTGTTTACCCACAGCCTAGCAAGCTTGGCCTTGCCCATCTGTAAGTGAAAAAAAGGATATTTAATTGTCATTTTCCTTTGCCTAATCAAAGATCAAGGTCTAACCTTTTCATATGCTTATTAATCATTTGCATATCTCTTCTGTAAACTATCCACTCATATCCCTGTATCAATTTTTCTAGCAAACTATATTTTTCTTATTGCTTTATAGTAGCATATCAAATTAATCCTTTGCTATGTATAAGCCAGATACCTCCTCCTTTGTTGAGGCAATCCTTTGTTACACAGAAGTTATAAATTTTGATGTATTGAATTGTGAGAGAAACCTAACCCTAAGAAAACTAGCAAAAAGAAAATGTGTTGGCTCATATAATTGAACAACTCAAAGATAAAGCTTCAGGTGCAGTTGGATCCAGGGGCTCTAACAATGTCATTAGGATACTGCTTCAGCTTTATTCTTCTTCATAATAGTGTCGTTCCAGGTCTCAATAGGGGGGCAAAATGGCTCCCAGCAAGTTTTACAAGATTGAATGTAAGTAACGAAATCTTGTCTTAAAGAGGGTTAATTATAAAGTTCTTCTTTTTTCTCTTTCCACACCAGAAACCTGAATGTAGTTAGCTGTAAGAGTAATTGAGTAACTCAAAATGTAAGGGCTCTGAATAGCTTGCTTTCATTGTGAAAAAATGGCTGTCATATTTCCAAGCATTGTGTACTGATACAACAACATCCAATAAAAGTAGGAAAGGAAACCTCTTGTCAAGCACAACTGTCTTTTTCCAGATCTGGCAAATCTTTCCCAGGAGCACTCTCCTTCCCCCTCAATAGATGCTCCCTGGGATCACTGGCTAGGACTGGGTCATGTGCCCACAACCCACTGCAAAGGAGGATGGGAAAGCAAGTAATGCATTCTCTGCCTCTAGACTGGGGGATGGGCTCTGCTGGGAGGAATAAGGGTTGGGGGAGCTCTTGGGTGGACTTCCAGCAGTGCCTGCCCCAGAGAGCATCTCTCCTAGTCACTCGCCCTCCAGGGAGAGGATTCACTTTGCTTGGACCAACTCTTGTCAGGTGCTCGTCCTGAACCACTTCCGGGTGGGAGGGATATGTCAGCCTATTGGCCAGGCCAGGTCACTCCTTAGACTCAGACCCTTAGACTCAGACATGGTGCTCATCCTGAACCCCATGGATGGAGAGTGGGAGCATGAATGTTTATTTATCAAGGTACAGTTACCAGAAGATGGGGGGGGGGGCGGGAAATGTGTGCTCGAAACTCCAGATAGGAGGTTTACACTAAAGATATGTGAACATATAATTATCATTATTGGTGGTAATGTCTATTTCTGTTTGTGAATTTCTGGCTAAAGGCTGGACAAATGCTCACTTTCTTGCCATTCTTTCATCCCTCTGAGCAGTGAATGGTAACAGGGACTTGTTAACAGGCTTCCTCACCCCCACCAAGCCTTATTATCACCCCTTTGGAAATGATTACCTTTTTTTTTTTTTTTTTGCGGTACGCGGGCCTCTCACTGTTGTGGCCTCTCCCGTTGCGGAGCACAGGCTCCGGACGCGCAGGCTCAGCGGCCATGGCTCACGGGCCCAGCCGCTCCGCGGCATGTGGGATCTTCCCGGACCGGGGCACAAACCCGTATCCCCTGCATCGGCAGGCGGACTCTCAACCACTGCACCACCAGGGAAGCCCGGAAATGATTACCTTTTAAGTGGGGATTCAGAGAACCCTAACCTTGACCAAGGCCACACTGACCAAGTTTAGTGTCCAACACAGATGTCTTTAAAGAGTTTGCTGCCCAGCTTCTGGAGGTGTCATTAGGAAGGTTAATGATGATTCTTCAACTTCTGTTCAAATTTCCATTCCTGCCATCCTAAATGAAAGCCATCCAATCTCGCCTTCACTCTCCCCATGTACCCATTACCAGCTTATGCAGAACCAGCTGCACAAAGGCTCAAAATTGCTGTGGACTAGGGTAGAGAGCTCAGAAGCAATTAGAGTGTTCACGGCTTTAAGATGATTTGGCGGTCTGTCTATTACATGTCCTGTGGCCTGAAAGGGGATGAAAACACGTCCGCATACGTGAGCGATTAATTGACCTGCTGATGGAGCACTGTTAACCTTTGTGACCAAATTGAGAGAACGGCTCAGACCGCAGCAGTCAAACCAGCCATTAAGAATCCTGCCTGGTCCACAAGCCTGCTCCCTCTTGGGTTCCTGGGGAGAAGAATGAAAGGAAAGGGGTGTAGCCACAAACGCAGGGAACACGCAGACAGGCTAGGCAAAATTGGCGAGGTTGGGGACTGTTTATTGCGCTGGTAGTTTGTGACTTTCCCTAACCCCCTCCTGGGTTAAATGCAGGGGAGCAAAATGCAAAGTGACACTGGGGCTCTGACACCCTGCAAGGTGATTGTCCTGCCGTTTCCTGCAGCTGTGGATCTAAATGCAATGGAGGGGAGCAACATGTTTGCTGTTAGGGCAAGTACAGGGTGGGGATGGGGACACTCGGGTTCTTCTCTCCTCAGTAAGGGGGTCTCGCCTCTGTGCGCTCCTTCAGGCCAGGTCTGAGGACTCTCCATCCCGGGCCAACAATTGTGCCGGATTCAACAAAAATGTCATGGGGAGAGTGGATGGCAGTTACCTGGAGCTTGTGTATTAAACTGAGAGGGATGGATTAGTAAGTGGTATTTTGTATTTAATCTCAGACATTTCAGAACTTTTCAATGACATTTTCTTTAGCAGTTCATTTTCTTTCTTAAAAAAGAAAATGATCTTGTAGAAGGCATCCATTGTTTAAAAATCTAAATTTGAGGAACACCCACATCAAAGAGATGTGGAGAAGGAGGCTTGCTGAAGCATTGCTTGTTTCACAGAATCATCGGGAGACGTATCAGTTTCCTATCACTGCTGTAACAAATTACCCCAAACTTAGTGTCTTGAAGCACAAGCTTATTCTCTTACAGTTGTGGAGACCAGAAGTCTAAAGTGGGCTGGGACATATGTATACCTACAGCTGATTCACTTCGTTGTACAGCAGAAACTAACACACCATTGTAAAGCAAATATACTCCGATAAATAAATAAATAAAGTGGGTTGGCTTGATGGGACAATCTGTTTCCTCGCCTTTTCTGGCTTCCAGAAGCCACCTGCCTTCCTTGGCTCATGGCCCATCCCCCATCTTCACACCCAGCAGTGTAGCATCTTCCAATCTCTCTCTCCACCTCTGTGGTCACGTCGCCTGTTTTCTGACTCTGACCCTCCTTCCTCCCACTTGCAAGGACCCTTGAAATTACTTTGGGCCCATCTGAATAATCCGGGTTAATTTTCCTATTTCAAGACCCTTAATCACATCTGCAAAGACGCTTTTTCCATGGAAGGTAACATATTCACAAGTTCTGGGGCTTAGGATGTGAACAGCTTTTGGAGGGGTTCATTATGGAAGTAAAGGTAGACACCTACTCCTGCTTTGTGGTTACTTTAAAAAAAAATCGCAGTATATTGTTTATGCCAGATGGACACGTTGTCCCAAGGGGATTCCAAATTGTCACCTTTTATTTAAACCAACATGAAAAAGAGTATGAGATCTCTTTTCGCATCATCAGAATTTTTTCAGCTATTGGTTCCTGAAAAGAAAAAACCTGCAGTGCAGGAGAATCAGCTACAGTAATTTGTGAAAAGGGACATAAGTAGGCCAGGAATTAGTTTGCCTAATAGACTTCAACTTGAATTAGAGGGAAGACAGATGAGTGGGTTTAGGCTGTTATGGAGCAAAAAGAATCGCAGCGTCAGACAGAGCAATAAAGAGGCAAACATTGAGCAGAAACACGTGTTCTGTAGATATTAGCTGTTCGGTATGTGCCTTTCTCTTGTTGAGGTTATTAGTATGAAATCCAGTATTATCCCGGGGAAAGGAAACACGGCCACTCACTGTCGGGTGGCGAGGTGTGTTCCAGTTCATCAAGTCCCCTTGGTAACCTGGCACGCAGCTTGTGCTGCTCGGGTTGGCCAGAGAGACTGAACCTCTGCTTTCTCTCAAGTGACAGGCTTTGGAAAAGATGCCAGCATCGGTGTGCTGGCCATTCAATACAGGCAGATCTTTGGCATGTGTTTTGTATCTTTCCCAAAACAAAAACTCCTTGCTGCCCTGGGGAGTGTCCTGTGGCAGGTACAGCAGGGTCAGCACCGTCTGTCCTCCTCCCTGAGTGTGACCAGTGATGCCAAGTGGGGCTACTTGATTTAGGGCCTCCTAGATGACTTTTTAATATAGATGGGGTTTTTGTGGTTTTTTTTTTGCAGTACGTGGGCCTCTCACTGTTGTGGCCTCTCCTGCTGTGGAGCACAGGCTCTGGACGCGCAGGCTCAGCGGCCATGGCTCACGGGCCCAGCCGCTCCGCGGCATGTGGGATCTTCCCGGACCGGGGCATGAACCCGTGTCCCCTACATCGGCAGGCAGACTCTCCACCACTGCGCCACCAGGGAAGCCCATATAGATGGGTTTGATCATGACAAATTAGATTGCGGTTCCATTTTTCTCTTCCCTTATGGCAAAAATCCAAAAGTTTGACAATATTCCGTGTTGATGAAGCTGCGGGGAAACAGGCATTTCCAAAAGTGGCTAGTGGGGGTGAAATGGTGCCGCCCCTTTGAGGACATTTTAGCGATATCTACAAAATTGACAAAGGCATTTACTCTTTGAGCCAGCCAATCCGAACCCTGGGGGTTTATGTTGCAAGTATCTGTGTGCAAATACTTAAAGACCAAGGTTACAAATCACAATATTGTTTGCAAGAACCAAACAGAGGCACCAAGAAAAATTTGCCACTACAGGATACTCGTTAAAAACAAAAACTTAAACAAAAATTATGAACTGTCCACACACTGAAACACGGAATGGTTAAACTAAAGATACAGGATTATGGTATAAATATTGTTGGATATAAGATCTTGTAAATGGTAAAAAGCAAGATGCATAGCAATACATACAGAATGGTGTTTTTGTGTATATAAGGAGACAATGTGAGTCTATGTACGTTTATAATGCTTGTGTTCGCATGAAGAAGCACTGAAGGCTACGTTGGAAACCAGGACAGTAACTACCTTTGAGCGAAGTGGGGTAGTCAGAGTGGGGTGAACCCATTAAATGCGTACCCTTTTATGTTATTTTGATGTTTAAGCCTTCTGAATATATTGCCTGGAAACAACATAGGTTGATGGTTTATAAAAGGGTCCTTTCTATTTTGCAGTCAAGGGTGGTATTAGGACCAAAAATGTAGGGGCGGTCAGTGGAGGGCAGGACACAGGAAGCCCTTGCTTGTCTGTAAATCAGGAAGCAAAGGATGATGTAACCATCCTGACACCCCCGGTGATGCCCACTGCTGACCTCTTGGCCAGCCCTGCAGCCTGGTCCGGACAGCCTGGGGATCATATGGAGATGGCTTACAATAGGTAACAGGTTTGACTGTGTGGATAAGAAATCCCACCAAATTTCATTGAAGGCTCTGCAGAGGAAAGTCACGATAATGTTTCAATTTCAGAAGAAAAGCCGATGAGCATGGGAGGTTGACCCACCCCAATAATCTAAAAAAAAAAAAAAAAGGTTCTGATGAACCTAGGGGCAGGACAGGAATAAAGACGCAGATGTAGAGGATGGACTTGAGGACAAGGGGAGGGGGAAGGGTAAGCTGGGATGAAGTGAATGAATAGCATTGACATATCTACACTACCAAATGTAAAATAGATAGCTAGTGGGAAGCAGCTGCATAGCACAGGGAGATCAGCTCGGTGCTTTGTGACCACCTGGAGGGATGGGGTAGGGAGGGTGGGAGGGAGACGCAAGAGGGAGGGGATATGGGGATATGTGTATACATATAGTTGATTCACTTTGTTATACAACAGAAACTAACACAACATTTTATAGGAATTATACTCCAATGAAGATGTTTAAAAAAAGAAAAAGATCACAGAGCTAGTGAGTGACCAAGCAGAAACGAAAAAAAAAAAAAAAAAAAAAAGAGCAGATCTGATCCAGAGCGGACGTGATGGAAGGGTGGAGAGGGAGGCTGAGCCTTTTCTTTGTTCCATCCCCACTGTCTTCCTGACCCAAGGATGACGGGTTTCCATCTCTAAGCCGCCTGGGCTGAAATTCTCATCATAGAGGGACAGAAAGGAGCTCAAATATTAAACCACAGATGGCCTGCCATTTTTATTTGAAGTGCTGGAATTTTTCAGGAAATGCCAGAGGGAGGGAGGAGGTCCAGTCAGCTGTGCTCAGCAATCCGTCATCGCCAGGTTTTACTGAACAAAAGCAAACACGGCAAACGTGATCACAATTCAAAGGGGCAGCTGAGCAGATAGCTTTCACCTGTGGTCCCTCCTGCAGCGCCTGCTGGTGTCATCGTGGTTTTAGGTGTTTATGTCTCTTACTAACACCGTGAGCGCCTCTAGGAAGGCACCTGTGCCTTCCTGTCTTTTTCATCCTGGAATCCGCTGTGCCCAGCTCGGGGCCCGGCACTCAGGGTGCTCGGTACTGAGGGTGAGCATATGTCCTGGTCTGAGTGGGGACGTCCCCGTGCGGGCCCGTTTGCCTCCTTTATTTATTAATAACAGCCTCTTTCACTCTCCAAAGTGACCCAATTTGAATAAAATATTCTTTCGTCATCCTGTCAATAAGGCACAGAACCACTCTCTAGCTGACTTAAACAGAAGACATTATTGTGGGGATGTAGAGTAGCTTTATCAAGCTCAGGATTGCTTGTCTCGTGTGACTGAGAAGTCAGTCCAGAGTTTGCCCTGGACAGCCCCGACTTATGCCTGCTAATTCTCATTGTAATAATTACAAATAGTGCTCCCATTTATTTCCACAAGTCTCTTGGGTTGGACAGTAAGGTACATGGTCATTTTAGGCAGGTGTCAGTTACAGCTGGATTCAACACTCAAATCATCAGGACATGTTGGTATTGGTTCAGGGACCTGCTGCAGGCAAGAGGTCCGCAGTGCCTGCATCCTTGCATCCACTGAGATTCTCAGACAAAAGGGGGCTTGTTTTCCAGTAGCTTCCACAAAAGACCTGGGATTAATTCTGACCGGATCACCTTCGGTTATACCCATGGCTGATGCAAACTAAATAAATGGGAGGATTGGAATCTCAGAGATGCTTGGATCAGAAAGATTTGGGTAGAGGGGCAGGAAGCTCACCCCCACCCCAGGGAAAATTCTGGAATATCTATAGTTTTTTCTAGTATCAAACTAGGCTCTGGTGTACCTTGACACCTGACAACTTCTATAAACTTTATCCCTACTACCTAAGCAAATCTCAACTTTAATTAAAGTTCCTTCCAGCTCTTGATTTCCTGATTCTATGATGCCTCTTAACAAATGCATAGGAAGGTTATCTGAAGGCCGACTTGTATCAATCTCAGAAAAATAACAGTGAAATCTCCAGGGTTTAGCACAGATGCCAACAGGCATCCCAGCAGGGGTAGCAAATTAAAATATGTATCTATTCAAAAATTTGATGATCAGGAAATTACTTATTGGATGAGCTCTTTAGTTACTGACTTCGACAAAGGATTTGTTAGTACGGTGAGATGAAAATTATACGTTATAATTTGACATTTTCCATGCAGATGGAAAAAGTAGCAGAAAAATCTGTCATTTCAGTTCAAAAAAGAGTTCACCTGGAAAGAGGAGAAGTACACACACTGTCACCTTAGTGGGTGGTTTGTTATGAGTGGTTGAAAAATAGAGATAAAGTTTCTTGAGGTTTACTTTGGACACAAGTTACAGAGACCCTTCTTCCCAAGCCCCGTAATTTGGGGGGTTATTTTTCCTCATGTCAAACAACTCTAGAGGTAGGCAGTCCTGGGATATTATAATGGCTCCATGATAACACCAGGAGTCAGGCTCCTTTTGGCTTTCTACTCCTCTATCTTTTTTTTTTAAACATCTTTATTGGGGTATAATTGCTTTACAGTGGTGTGTTAGTTTCTGTTTTATAACAAAGTGAATCAGTTATACATATTACTCCTCTATTTTTAGTGTGAGTCCTGTCCTCATGGTCTCAAGATGGCTGCCAGAGCTCCAGCCAACAAGACCAAATTTTAGAAGACAAACAATGGCAAAGGGCACTCGTCTGCTGACTTAGCTCCCTTTCAAGAATTTTCCTAGAGTTACCACCCTGTAGCTTATGTTTAGTAACCATTGTCTAGATCTGTATACCCAGGATGAAAGGGAACCTGGTAAATGTTTTTAGCTGGGAATACTGCTTCTTGAAATAAAAATAAGTCTTAAATTAAAAAGAAAGAAGGAAAGAAGGAATATTGGACAGGCAAGCAAGCTCTGACACAAACCTAATCAATCGTGTCTCTGCTCAGCTTTCTCTAATCAGCACTTTTGATTTTTCCTTCCCTCTTCCTCTTTTCTTTTTCTTTTTTTTTTTGTAATGTCCTATCTTCTAGTAAAAGCAAACAAGCAGCTGAATATGTCCCTGCCTTACTTCTCTTATTCTTCCTTCTCTCCTTTAAAGGTATAAAATGGGATCTGCATTACAGAGACCTGTGATCTTGTACCTAAGAAACACCGTGGAACCATCATGAATACTGCAGGAGAACAAACCACCAGAGCTCTGCAATGGAAAACCCTGTATTATAAATCACAACCTCCATTTTTCCACCGCAAATTTTATTTTCCAAAAATTTTGAAATGTGACTACTTAGCATATATATTTAATTCTATGAATAAATATTTTTAGTCACCTGAATTAAACCGAGCATCTAAATGAACTGTGCTAATTAACTAGACTGTCAATCACAGATTCAAAGCTAAATGTCAAACTTTATTTCTTTTAAACCTCCCCCGCCAAACCTCAGCAACCAGCTCATTAAAGAATTGAATATGTATATTTTCTTTAAAGATTCAACTTTAACATGACAAGATCCATTCAAATATTCCTGAAAGATATATTTGGTCCAGATATATTTCTGAGTCCAGTAGCCCAATTGAAACCAAATAAATCTTAAAATTTAAGCCACTGTTAATTCATGGTGTTTTAAAAAATGAAGACACAGCTGATGAAGTGCCTGAGGCTGAAAAGTCTCATGGCACTCAGCTATCCAGCCTGCAACCAGTCTCATCTTGAGGTGTGCAGACGACTTGACTGGTTTGGAGCCCTGAGCCAGGGAAACCTGATAGTAGACCAGCTGTGCCATGGTCAGTCCCTGGGCAGCAACAAGATGCATCAAAACTCCCAACCAGTGACCAACTGGGAATCCGGAGGAGGCGTTTGTATCTTGGAGATGCGGTGTGAATCTTAGGATCTGGGGTAGCAGAGATTGGCATAATGGACTAAGGAATAGAGTCTGGACACAGTAGGTCCAGTGAAAAGGATATGGTGAAGTCTCGTACGGAGACCCATGGTTCATCCCATGACTCTGCTAGCGATAGAGGCATTACATCTTAGAACTATAGGGTGTTGTGTACAGATGGATGGATGATGGAATTATGGTTGATGAAGGATGGATAGATGAGTGAATGGAAGGATGGATGGATAGACAGGTGAGTGCACCTTCCCTGTCTTGTTCTATGCTTGGCACGTGGGAGAGACTCAATAAATACTACTGAAGGAATGAACATTCATTCTTATCTTTCCTATTATCTTACATTTCCTATTCTGAGAAAGTAAAATAGTGAGATAGGGAGACTTGAGCTCTGAAATGAGAGGGCCTGTGTTTAAATCCTGGCTCTGTCACGATTTGTTGTGTGACCTTAATCACTTAGGTCCTGGACATCTCTGAGTCTCCTAGTTGTCATCTGTGATGGAGAATATGCATTGTCATATCTATCATCACCACCATCATTATCCTCTTCAACATCATAAAGATTTGAGAATGAATATGGTAATGCATGTTAGTGGCTTAGCAGAGCGCCAGGCACCTACAACAAAGTCATTCAATAAAGGTTACTGGGGCTTCCCTGGTGGCGCAGTCGTTGGGAGTCCGCCTGCCGAGGCAGGGGACATGGGTTCGTGCCCCGGTCCGGGAGGATCCCACGTGCTGCGGAGCGGCTGGGCCCGTGAGCCATGGCCGCTGGACCTGCGCGTCCGGAGCCCAATGGGAGAGGCCACAGCAGTGAGAGGCCCGCACACCTCAAAAATAAATAAATAAAATAAAATAAAATCAATAAATAAAGGTTACTGTTAGTTTGAACCAGGTGAAATTGTCATCATACTTATGATAATATTGTGATTAATTCTGTTTCCGTAAGAGGAAGGAAA
Source organism: Phocoena sinus (assembly GCF_008692025.1). NCBI lineage: Eukaryota > Metazoa > Chordata > Mammalia > Artiodactyla > Phocoenidae > Phocoena > Phocoena sinus. The sequence goes on from NC_045777.1 coordinate 12,965,126, forward strand.
ATTCTATTAGTACTACTAATTTTTATAGTAATATCAATACCTATTGAATGATAAGTATGTGATAGGAACTCTTTTGAGCACTTTATTAACCCATTTAATCCTCCAAATAATGCAACGAGGTGGGTGCTATTATCACCCAGATTTTACAAATGAGGAAACTGGGGGATGGAAAGTTGAAGTCACTTGCCCAGGTCACATGGCTGGGAAGTAGAGGAGCTTCGATTGCAACCCCGGAACTCTGACTCCAGAGTTTGTGATTTTAGCCACGTCCCATGACGTGAGGGTGATGGATCCATTATACAGATAAGGAGGCTCAGAGACAGGTGAAGCCACTTGCCCAGGATCTCACAGCCTGGGAGAGGAAAAGCTGGGGTCAGACCCTAGCAGGCTAGCCCTAATGGGTGCTTCCCTAACCCTTGCGTTGCGGAAGGCCTGGCCCTGAAGGATCTTGGCTAAGAGTGGTCAATTGGACCAGCTTCATTTACATTTAAGATGTTCTGAGGGATGGAAACAGAGGATCAATAACAGTTCCCAAGTCCTTTCCGTTTGTAGGCATGGCTCAGCTGTCTGAGTCACGTCTATACGTCAATTAATAGTGTCAACAAGAGGACAAGAGGACTGTGTGTTTCAGTGACCGTGAATGTCTGGAAGGAATAGAAGCTCATTTCATTTCGTAAGTCTTTGATTCAGTAAGTCCTTTAATTCAGGGTGGCCTTGGCCTCAGGCTGAATTTTCTGATGTTCATGCTCACAGCTCAAAGTCAGTGCCCAAATACCACTTTGGAAGCAAGAAGGGCTTGTATCCTACAATTTTATCCTCACGTCTGTTGTCATCTGTCATTGATCTTTCACCAACTAAGGTTTCCCTTAGAGAGTCTCTGAGGTGCTTCTGAAAGAGATTAACACGTGTGCCAGTGTGGCCAGGAACCATGAGGCCTGCTGAGAGCCTGGTCGGCATCCCTTGCATTGCAAATAACGTGAAAACCCAACTCAACAGAAAAGGAAGGTAATTGCTCTTGTTGCTAAGTTGTTCAGAGCTGAGTGGGTGCAGTCGATTGGATTAGTGTCCCCAGTTCCTTTCCTCTACCATGTGGCCTCTTGGTGCTTCCCTGGAGAGTGGGCAGAGCCCCATCCTCATCTTAGGGACTTTGGTCTTGGTTATGTGACTTGACCAATGGGATATGAGTGGATGTGACGTGAGAAGACCCCTTAAATATGTTTGTGTGGGATGCTTGGGCTGTTGTCCTTAAGGTAGGGCCATGAGAAGGACAGGCTCTGAGCATCCTAGGAGCCCAGGATAAAGACGTGGAGCTGAACCTGACCTGAAGTCTGAAACAAAGATGCATCAGTTAACCTGCAGACTCATGAGTGAGAAAAATATAGATTAGCTTTTAATGACCCTGCAGGATTCTGGGACTATTCGTTACAGGGCTTTGTTGGGTTTCTGTTCCTCTCTGAACTGAACACGAGGCCAGGCAGAATGAAATAGGTTTCTGAACTAAGCCCATAACAATTCATTCCTGGAGCTGAGGGTAGAATCAATGCTTTCCAGTGTGGGCTGGGGATAGACCCCCAAGAAAGTAAAAGGGGTCATGATTTTATTAAAAGTTATGTGAATGAATGCTGGGGAGCAAAAACAACCTTGATCTACTAGGCTGAGTTGATGCCTATAGTTTTACTGCTTCATACTCATAATTTTGGAACCTTCTCACATTTATTCACAGCCTACTTATTATGGGAACAAAAGCAATCTACACTCCTTTGATTTCTGAGGCTGTGGTTAATGATCAGTTGTCCAGTCTCTTGTGTAGAATGTATTTTTTCTTACCTTCTCCTTCCTATTTCTTAAAAGATCCAAATAAAAACTATGCACCATAATGTGTATGATGGCAATTCCCAAATGGCACCAAGCACCTTAGTCCCGCAGGTTCATTCCTCCTGTTGTTCCATTTGAAATATAGACCTTATAAGGTGTACGTTTGGCTATTTTCAGCTTTGGATCTCCATTGACAGAACCATTAAAGTGTCTGTTCTCAGTGACAGAGCGTTTAAATGCTCCTTTCCTTTTCATTGCGTTCAAGTTTGGGGGCAGCGTTTCCCGTTGGCTGAAGTTAGCTGCTGTCTTGTCTGTAACCATTCTCTGTTTCTGTTTGGAGGAACTTGAGCACCAGTCTTAATTTGAGTCTAAGTTTAGGGGAAGTCGTGAGCTTTTAATGTCTCTATAACAGGAGATTGGGGTGCAGGATGGAGTCACGAGTCAGGGTAGGCAAGGTGATGTGGCAGTAACAACAGCAACATCATCTCGGCTTCGCACGACAAAACTCATTCTCTGTGTTTAACGGGGTTGGTAGAGGGGCTCTGTTTATTATAAACTCTCGGGGATCTAGGCTGACAGAGGCTCCACCACATTATGACGTCACCATATCAGTATGTGCTCCCGCGATCCCATGGCATGGCCAGAGACTAGAGAGAATCATACACCAGATCTTGAATGATTCTACCTGCAAACAATGTCACTTCCCCTCAGATTCCATTGCCCGTGCAAGATCATGTCTACACCTAACTCCAAGATTTGAGAAAGTGTGACCCTCCTGTGGGGCTGGAAGGGGAGGGGAAGCCAGAAGGTGGATGAGGGCTGGTGCTGTCTACCCTAGTGGAGTATTAGTTGCAGAAAGGAAAGAATTAACTTAAAAACAACTTCACTATGTGATGGGTTTCTCTTTGACACCTTGGATCTCAGCAAACAGTTGGGTTTCTGAGTGGATGGATTAAACAGAAGTACCATTTGAGGTTGGGTTTTTTCTGCACTCAATCTCTTATAATCTTATTTTTGTCTGTATGAAGGCATTAGCATGCATTTTCTGGGCTCTGAGCCAGGATGACTCATTTTCTTTGCCTATTTAATCATCTCCATGGTGCCCTGGTCTTTGCCAGAACCAAAGAGCGGCCCCAGTCAGGAACTGCTGCAGGGATCCTGAATCCCCCAAGCCTGGTGCCCGGTCACCCCTCCTGCTCATTTGGTGAAGCCCACCCTTAACAAGCACCTCGTGCCCCCTCCCCCGAAAGGGTGAGGCGCCAGGGACAATGCCACTTGGAATCTGAGAAGTAACACTTGGGGCCATGCCCAGATCAACTTTTCATCACCTTAGAAAAGGGATGGGCTTGGGACATTTCAATCTCCACTGGAACCCTCAGGCATGTCTTTGTTATTACTGGGTGGGATTATTGTAACTCTGCTGGAGGGGTGAACCGCTCCCCCACCTTGAGCTATGTGAGGATTAGAGAGGGTGAAACAGCGAAATGAAAATGTCAGATTTCTATTGGGGATTAAGAGGCACTCAACTCTAGCCAAGGTTTTTCCCCTTAAAGAAGGGGAAAAAAAGAAAACCCAATCCAATTTTCCCATCCGCTTCGACATTCCATAAAGCATGAGTTAGGGGGAAAAAGACATAATTCAGCTAACAAGTGAGGAACGCTTTGCCTGAAATGTCACATTTTCCTATAAGTTTGAGGCCAGCAAAGCAAAAGAATTTCTGTTCATAACCATTGTGTGAACAAGGGCTATTTCCAGGAGAGAGAGCTCTCCTAAAATTGGGAAACAGAAGAAAATGCAATCTGTTAATTATTCACAACTGAGTCTAACAACTCTCCAAAATTTTGTCAGACGTGGTGTGTCGGGCAGCTTCTAAAATGACTACCATCCTGGTATTGTGTCCTTGTGTGATTTCCTCCTCGAGTGTGGGCTGGACCTGATTACTTGTTTCCAACAAGTAGAATACAGTGAAAGTAATGAATGTCACTCCTGAAGTTGGGGTTGAACAAATTCAGCCCCATGGGGTTCAGCCTTTCTCACGCTCTTTTGCCCCTTCAGCTGCTCATGCTGAGGAAGCCAGCCGCCATGTTGTAAGCTCCCTTTGGGGAGGCCCATGGGGAAAAGAAGCAAGCCAGCGGCCAGCAAAGAGCGGAGGCCCTCAGATCAACAACCTGTGAGGAAAAAAATCCTACCAACAACCACTAGAGTCAGCTTGGAAGCAGATCCCCAGTCTCAGGCGAACCTTTCGATGAGACCACAGCCCCAGCGGACACCTTGACTGTAGCCTGTGAGAAGCCCAGAGTCAGAGGACAGAGCTAAGTCACACACAGATTCCTGACCCACAGAACTGTAGATAATAATGTGTGTTACCTTAAGCTGCTAAAATTTGGGATAACTTGTTCTATAGCAATAGACAACCAATACACAGGGGCCGACTTTAGTGGGAACGTGACCCTGACTAGAAAAATATTTGACTGAATTGTTCTGCTGAAAATGACTTTTTAAAATGAAATGATCCCAATTTAGACTGAAGCAGCTATTCTCAAAACTGTTAGGTGTGAAGACTTTCTTCAAATGAAACCCTACAGAAAAATCCATTTGTTAAACAGAGCTGCTCTGGCTGACCGGGAGGTGGGTTTCCATTTAACACCCCTGCCCCACGTTATGCCCTCGGAGGACCCTCCTGTCAACCTTAAAGTCTCCATAAGAACCACAGGTCAGCCAGTTGGGGCAGCCCCTCTGCAAGAATACTCGGTGACAGGAGGTGACAGTAGCTATAGACTTTGAGATAAAGCAGTTCTCCCCCCGTTCCCCCTACCCCTCCCAGCATAGACTTGTGTAAGCCCCCAGGAAAGCCAGGAGGAGGGAAATCTTGTGTGGGATCGTGAATGTACAGGCCTTTCTCCTTCCTCCCAGCTCACCCCACTCTGCCCTCTGTTCCACCCCCAGAGATAGACCCACATCGCCCTCCAGAAGCCCCTGCTACAGTGTAGGCCCACATCACTCCACCTGCCATCCCGCCAAGGAGGAGGGACTGGTAGAAAGCCAAAAGAGAAGAAATCTCTGATGACGGAATTCCAGGCTCACAGCAGGCTGGGGGGAAGGAGGGTCGGAGATGGGTTCCCACCCGCCTCAGTGAGGAAGATTTAGGGTTCTGCCAGTCCTAAATGGAGATGGAGATGGAGACAGCATGGGGCACCAAGTCCCCAGCTTCATCTCTGAATGTCAGACCTCCCCCCTCCCCACCGGCCTACTGCTGCCCAGACCTGCGGGCCCATGTAGATCCCAGCATGGATCAGACCTGACCGTGATCTCCTGGTTCTGTGCAGCTGGACGATGTCCAGGTCCCTGTGGGGAGATGGCCACGCCTGCAGTTCCTTCCTGAATCCTGATTGATGATCAATAGAGAAATTACAATGAGACAAGCGCTGTGGGCAGGAGGGCATCTTCACTCCCCAACAACACCGCAAAAAACTCCAAAGGGATCCTGAAAGTGGAGCAGGGATGAGCCACCGCTAAGTGGGATCAGCGAGACTGCCCACGCCTCTGAGGTCGTCTAAGAAGATGTGCAGACTCACGGGGACAGAGATCATTTCAGGGCAGAGCAGACGAGACCCTGGGCATGGGTTGCGTGCCTGTGGCTTCATTCTTTGTTGTTGTGCCGTGCGGCTTGGGGGAATCTTTGTTCCCCCACCAGGGATTGAACCCACACCCCGGCCAGCAGTGAAAGTGCCAAGTCCTAACCACTGAACCGCCAGGGAATTCCCTCTTTTTTTTTTTTTTTAAGTATTTTAGGCATGTAGAAAAGCGTTAGGCAACAAACCACTCCACAAAAGACATCAAGCTTTACACGTGCAGCTGAAGCTTCTCATGTAACCATCCATCGTCACATTTCCCGCCCTCCCTCCCTCCGAGAACCACCCCCTGAATTTGGTATTTGCTGTGCTATGCTTATCTTTTCTACTATGGCATTTGCATGCACGCCTGCATTTCCTGTTTATTTTAACCTCTGTCTAGTATTTCATGCCCTTGCCCCCCGCTGATGGACATCCACTGTCACAGATAAAGCTTCAGTGAATGTTCTGGAGCCTGGGTCCTTGTGCACGTACTCAGGACTGGCTCTAAGGTGTATGTGGATAACAGGAAGGGGGTCACTTTTTCAGGCTATGTCTGTGCAAACCAAGAAGAGATGGAGAAGAGAGGTGGGAAGCGAAAGGGGTCAATGGTCAATCGTGGTTTACGTCTAAAATATTTTCTTCCTTTCCTTTCCCTTTCCTCCCCTCCCCTCCCTTTCCTTTTTTTCCCTCCCTCCCTTTCTTCCTTCCTTCTTTCCTTCCTTCCTTTCTCTTTCTTTTTCCCTTTTGTTCTCAGGCCAGAATCTATGCCCTGAATCCCCTACCTTTTTTTTTTTGGATAACAGTACCTTGATTTTGTTTGAGGGAGTTACTTTCTCCACCAACTGGGCGGCACCTTGGTGGGTCTGCGGATCAAGATTGCCTTCCCCTCTCCCATGCTGGCTACAGCTAGAAAAAATCAAGCACTCTCTCACATGGGAATTGGATCTGAGGAGAAGAGACACACATTCCACTATTGGCTGGAACACATTGTGGTACCCTGAAAAGACTGCCCACCAGTTAATTTCCCCTAGAACTCCAGAGCTGACTCGGTTTTTATCCTTCTTGAAAATGTTTCTTCAGATTTTCCTTCCAGTCTGTGAACCTTCCATAACTTTGTTTCACTTAGGTTGGCCAGAGCTGGTTTTTGTTGCTTGTAACCAAAGGTCCCTGACTATACATGGAAGATGTACCGAGGGGGCAAGTGGAGTAAAGGTGAAATTTCCTCACAGGAGGCTGGGTGCTGTGGACATTACCTCTCTGCGCCCCCCCCCATTGCTTTCCCCTCATCGTGGGGAGATCATCTCTATACATTATCATTTGGAAAATCCACACTCCCATTCTCAATCTTGGTTAGTACACCATGTTAGGACCTTTTTGTTCCTTTCCACAGGCCAAACTCTCCTTCTCTGTGTCCCAACACTAAGGGGATTTCTCTTTCCAAGGTCACAGGTACATAACTGGAGAAGTCAACCCAGGTAAATAGGTTCAGAAGGATAGTGAAACTTTGTTTCTGTGCATCCCACTTCGGTTTATAAATCTGTTCAATTCATACGATTTTTGTAATGAACATTTTGGAGGCTACCCAGAATCCATTGCACCACCTTTTGGTAAACAAACCCCAATTTCCCTGGGAAACTATCCCGCAACTCTCACCCAAATGGCTTGGCCAACCCTTGGTGTCAGGTGGACTAAGATGGCAGGGCTTTCCTTTCCTGACGACTCTGATTGGTTCAGGGATGGACATGTAACAAACTCAGGACCAATGAGATGCAAAGAGACTGTTGTCATGGCTTCTGGGACTGAGGCAGGGACCCTTTCCCACTGGACTGAGTCTGTCCTGCAGCCATGACAGGAGGTTCTGTAAGAATGGACCTAAGGGCGAAAGGAGGAAGTAAAAGACCAGGAGACATTCGTCAGGACTTGATGACATCATTTGAGCATCTGGATCCAGCTGTGCCTGAAACTAACAAACTACTCCTTGCACTTCTTACTTATCTGATGTTATAAATTCCTTTAATTTAAAGTTATTTAACTTGGGTTTTCTGTTGCATGCAACCAAGTGTCCTGACTGATAAAATCTTTCAGTTATATGTTTACATTTAAAAAGGGGTGTCTAGTATCTCAGCCCAGAAGGAGTAGTGACCATAAGATTGCAGACACATGGCAATGGGTTGTAGAGGGTCTCTGATGACATATTGAATAGCTGGTCACTACTAGGTCTCTAGATTCAGCTGGTTCTGCAAAAAGGATCCACAAGTTATCAACTCTTTCCCTTTATTCCTCCAGAAGGTGTCCTTCTGTCCCTTTAAGATAGAGGAATAAAGTAGCTTTGTGTTGTTTCAATTAGGTCTCCGGTTAAGAAATTGAGAGGAAAAATTAAAGCCAGAACCGTTGGAATGTGATGATACATACCCTTAAGAATTTTCCAGGAGAAGCTGACCTCATTCAGGACTTTGATGCTGGATTAGGTGCTCTGGTACCACTCAGAGTTTAAGAATGCTGGATCCCTGATCTGCTAAGGCCTCAGACAAATGGGGAGGCAATTTCATGTGTAGAGAGAAAAGTATCTTTCTAGTCACAAAGAGATTTTTCATTGTTCTGCAATGGACGATTATCTAAATTGGAGTTTGGGTATTTTTGTTGTTGTTGTCGCCTTAAAGGAGTGAAGGTTCCCACCAGCTTCAGGATTCACTAATCACCAGGTGAATGAACACATGCAGGATGGCATCTGGGTCTGTCACAGCTTCATTGGATTACAGGTCGTGCCCTTTGGTCTGGTTCACCAGTTTTCCTGAGTTTCCAGGGCTGATGAATCTTGTTCTCTGGTCTCCATTAGCTGCACATGACATTTCTATTGAAAAGACCTTCCTGTTTACATTCTTATTTAAATCAAATTTTGATGGACACCGGCTGGCTTATTGACCAGTGTCTCTGACCCTGGGTCAAAGCAGAAAATGGAATTGCCGAGAAACGTTACAGGGGTCCTGGCCTTCAGGATTAGTACCCTGAGCACAGACCCCCATGGTCAAAGGGCTTTGGCCGGCAGCAGAATAAATCATGGTGGTAACTCCTGGGTCCTTTCTGAAGTCGTATACCAAGGAGAGAGTACAAGCTTGGCAGTTTTCAGAATTTGTTCCAAAAGGCAGATTTAAAATGCAGATCACGCAAAGGACCGAGGTTCCACAGGTGAAAAAAAAGCACAGTAACCAAAATAAAATGTGCACAAATGAACTCTTCAATTTACAGATTTACAAGTTGTAAATGAAGCTTTAACTAGTAAATGACTGTGTACTAGTCAGAATGGCCTAGCTTATGCTGCAGTAACAAAAGATCCCCAAACCTCAGTGGTTTAAAATAAGAAATAGTTAATTCTCATAAATGCTGCATTTCCACCTGTTACAGCAGGGATTTCTGCACATTGTTTTCATTCAGGGACCCAGGCTTCATCTCGACAGGTGTTTCTATTAAACCACCATGGCTGGTGGGTGATAATGTGGCTGAAGGGAATGACTCAAGAATAGCACACACCACCTCTACTCACATGTCACAGGCAAAGCCAGTCACATGGCTGCACCAAACTTCAAATATCGTGGCGAAGTGCAATGCTATCCAGGGGAAGGATGCCCTTGTATATTTAGCAAATAGCTCTGATGACCATCACACCCCACCATAAGCAGCAATGTGTAGCTTTGCTGGGGCATGAATTTGACTGTCTTATAGCAAAGCTGGTGGGTGAGACAAGATCCCTTAGCTGGTGAATAAGGCTGACCCACCACTCAGCGTTTGGAACCTGGAAAGGGCTGAACTTTTCTCCCATCTATGTTGTGTTCAAGTAAATAATAACTGATTAAAATTCAGATCCCCGGTGAACAATGATCTCTGAACAGAAGACCTCCAGTCTGTTGCAACTTTGTTAAATTAACATTTGTTAAATAGAGTCCGGGGTGTTGGATGAAACAGATTCGACAAAAGACTGCCAGGGAAAGTGAAATACACGAGTTGATTACTCACAGGTCCTGGAGGTGGTACATGGTACATGGCACACCTGGAGGGGCCACCTGGGGAGGTCAAGGCAGGATGCAGACAGAGCTGGTATAGCAGAACCTGGGGCACGTGCTTTTATTAGGGTCCGCAGGTGGAGCGCTGTGGGGTTCCTAGACTAAGGCCAGATTGGTCAGTTTAAATGAAAAGAGCAGGGTTTTGGTAAGCTTCGGGGCTGTGAGAGGGTGGGGGGATTTGATCTAAACGGCGCATAAGGGGAAGGCTCTAGGCTGTGTTTATCATAAGGGTCGTTGGGGGAGTCGTATCAGGAACTTACATTTATTTGTGATACTGCTGGCTAACATATAGGGCATGGGGGAGGGGCCAGTGTCCATCCAAGGCCCCCAAAGGCTGCTTGGCCTCACGAAATGGATGCTGAGGCACCAATATTATGGAGCAGTTGATTTCTTATTTATTTTTCTACCTTTATAGTCTATAGCTGTGTTCATCAGATAGTTTCCCGTATTTAGATGAATATTTGTTAAGATGTTTTCATTTTTATTTTTCCATGATAAGACCTGGATCCTGGCTATTGTTTGGAAGAGGGACTATTTTATAGAGGTGCCGGAGACCACGTAAAATGCTATATACACTTAGTAGATCTAATTCACAGAATAGTGTTAAATAATACCAGATGCATGAACTTGAGTGTGAGGGCTGAAAAGGGCTTCTGTGATATCTGTGTATAATAACGTAGTCTTTCAGGGGATGTTCAGTATTATGGAGTAGTTGAGCTAAACTCTCAGCACAGCCTTTGAAGTTGGAGAAGTCTAAACGATGAATGGTCTTAGCCAGGAAACAGCTCTTTTGGAAAAAATGAAACAGTGAGATGCAAATGCAACCAAGATGAATTAAATGGATGAGGCCACATTACAGGCCGAATGGAAACAGAAAACAATGCATGAAACTGTTTCAGTGGGAAGGCAGCCTGTGACTAGCTGCATTTTAAGGGGACCTAATCTAGGCCACAGAACTATTTGCAAACATGGGAGTTCCCAGTGGTCTCTGGAAGCTGGGATTCATCTGCGTGTTGAGAGATGAGTCTGTACAATCAGGTGGCCTGGGCACTTTGGGGCAGCTCAGGTAAAACAGATCTCTGTCCCTGTGGTCTTCCAATACATATGTAAATTTTCAAGTTTACTGTGAACAGAAGTCCCTAAGGGTTTAAAAATGTATTTTGGCTTGAATTATCAGTAGTACTAACTCATGAAAATAGTATAAATAAAGTGCAACGTGATGATTTTGAAACATTAAAAGAATATTTATATTGGAGATGCATCTCTTCAAAAGATGAATAGAGAGCATGGTGGAGTGTTGATGAGAGGGGTCCTGGCCCTCATACCAGAGTGCTTAATTGTCCCTTTTAAATTTTTTTTTGCAGTACGCGGGCCTCTCACTGTTGTGGCCTCTCCCACTGCGGAGCACAGGCTCCGGACACGCAGGCTCAGCCGCCATGGCTCACGGGCCCAGCCGCTCCGCGGCATGTGGGATCTTCCCGGACCGGGGCACGAACCCGTGTCCCCTGCATCGGCAGGCGGACTCTCAACCACTGCGCCACCAGGGAAGCCCAATTGTCCCTTTTTTGATGCCTAGGAGGTAACTACACCTAGAGGTAAAGCACCATGGGAAGGGTTTTCATGGCTGGAAACCATGCCTTTCTTTTGCAAAATTCGAGAAGGAGTATTGTGAAGGGGGGATGGGAGAAGGGAACAGACTTGCTGACAACACAGCAAGAGTGTTCTCTGGCAGATCAGTTTAGGCAACAAGAATAGTTAGACGCTTTTGAACCACCCCTGCCCATATATGTATACCCCTTGGAAAGCATGGTGGAGCCCTAGGCATGCCTTCCTCTGTCAGGTAATCTTTGCTCCACTCACAAAATTATTGCTCTGGCTTCTTCTCTCTCTGCTCAAACTGTAAGTGTCGAAATTCTGTGAGTTGTATTTGACCCTTTCAGATTCATTGTCTTGCTTGTGTCCTCACGGCAGTGCTGTGAGGCGCCCAGGGAAGGAACTGTGTGTTGCAGAGAAACTCTAGTTTACTACGCCCCTGGCACTGAACTGTTCCTTCTTTCCTGCCTCCCTTCTCTCCATGACCCCATCTCTCCTCCACTTCCCTCTTCCTTCCCCTCCATCTTTCTATTTATCTGCCACCTTGGTCATGTTCTTTCTGTCTTCTTTCTCCCTAAACGTTTCCCCAGAATTAAGTCATGAAAGCTATTTGCATAAAACCATTACAAAGGGGGCGAGAGTGACATTTCTTTATGGGCCTGGGTCGACAGCTTTGACAAATGAGGCTGATATCAGGGAAAACAAATTGTTAGTGTTCTATGGAAATTTCGCTGTGGGTATTAAATATTTGCATGAGGTAACCAAGCACTCGAGGGGTTAGGCAGATGAATTCCATTCCAAAACCACTAAAATGAAAAGCCAACTGCAAATTAGGTTTGAAATGGACCTGCCCGTCCTCAGAGATTTCTCAGTGACGAGTGGATTAGTCCCCAAGTGGAACACAAACCTACTTTGCTTTCATAGAAGCAAAGAAGACTCATAAAGGCGGTGTCTCTGTGCAGCTCTGAGTCAACCGCGGCTCCGTCAACCTCTGTTTAATAGCCCGATGCTTCTCAGCTGAGCTTCTTAATTAAGTCGCAGTAAGAGTTGGCCCTTAAGAAATCCCCAAACACCTGAGTTCTTGGCTTAATATCCTTTACTAGTGGTAGTGCCAACAAAGGCTTGGAAAGAGCATTCACCAGCCCCTGCGATCTCCACTAGGGCCCCACCAAGAAAAGATACGAAGAATAAAATAATCATTATAAAACTTTCATCTTAATTGTATTGATCGGAGACATACACTCCAAATAGAACCAGGATGCTCTGCTAAGCATCTTCAAGACAAGTATCCTCCAGCCATCCTTATAGCCCCTTATTAAACGTATAGGGCTGGGCTTACTCCATAGTAACAATTGCCCCCAAATCTCAGTGGTAATCAATTCAAAAGTTTGTTTGTTGTGTATTAACTTCGATGCTTATTTTTTTTTCTCATGTGAGGTTCACTGAAGGTCCAGGTGGCCCTCGAGGGCAGTGTCACTGAGTAGACTCAGCCATCCGGGGCTCCACCTCGCAGCACCGGCTGCCCACATCGTAGTGCAAGGCAGAGAGCCTCGGAGCTCCTGCGGCTGCCGTGAAACGCTTCGGTGAAGTGACACACGATGCCTCTTCCATCCACACCGACCATCTCGAGTGTGTCCCACGGCCCCGCTTAGCTTCAAGGCCACGGGGAAGCGTCATGCCTCTGTTTCTGGAAGTGGAACTGTGGGTAATCATTAGTCAAATCCATTTCACCTGCCTTCACTAATCAAGGACTTGCAGGTCCTCCAAGCAGCAAGTGGCCTAAACAATAAGACGTTTGCTCAGGGTGTTTTCCAGGAACTTGGAGTCAGCTGTGCTTAGTTTAAGCTGAGCTGGTTAAGATTGGATAGGACCACTGACCCTCCAACTGGGCATGCGCCAGTGTCCCCTTGCTGACCTTATGACGTCAGAGGGCTGAAAGCTCCACCCTCTGATTATGCTGAGTGCCTTCATTTGTGAACCAGTCCCAAGAAGAGGCCCTTGCCTTACTGACGCCTGCGCAGAAGGACATGATGCACCTTTTTCCAATCACCTTTCCCCGTGTTCCTCGCACTCCCTAGGCTCAGCCCGCCCTGCTGTTTTATTCCCTGACCCATAAATACCCCAGCCCTTGGCTTCCGGGAGGTTGGTTCTTTCGTCGTCGTGCTTGGCTGTCTTGCAGATAAGCCATCTGCTGCAAACCTCGGCGTCTCAGGGTTTGGGGTTGCTGCACATCAGGCGTAAGTGAACCTGGTGCGGCAGCGGGAGGGGAAAATGCTCATCGGCAATGGAAGCTTCTCTCAAATCCTTTTCAAGCCGAATAGTCATAGTCGTCTGCTATAGAATTCCAGAGCCACTAATAGGGAGCTGAACTTTTTTTTCAAAAGAAAACAATTTTTTGACGTTTTTTCTAAAAGCGGTGCCAGGAGGGGAGTGGACCCCTGGGTCAGTCTGTGACCACAGAGGCAGCCTGGGGTGTGCTGGAAGAGGCTGCCCCATGGCACCCCCACCGCTGTCTGGAGTGAGGAGACCAGGGTAGCTGACCCAGCTGCCCTGGGAAGACCCGCTCGAGGCCTCGCCCCCTCACCAAGCTGAGTGACTTGGGCCGCCTCATCGTCTGTTGGTACCTCGATTATTGTCTGGCTCCCCCACTAGGGCTTGTCTTCATCTCTTTTGCTGTACCCTCCACAAGTATCTTTTAATTGAGTGAGCTCCCCAAGCCTCAGTTTCCCTATCTACCCTGTGTACATGCTATTAAGAAAAGTTGCCTCGACGGGAATTTAAAAATTTTTTAAAACGCTTTGCAAACTTAAGTCCTGTGCAGGGGTGCGTTGGGATCACTCTTGTGCGTGAGAATCCTTGCAGACAAGTGATCTTGATTAGAAACCAGCTCGTGTTTTCCTGCCCTCACATAATTTTGCTCAGGAAACATTCTTTTCAAGCTCTGCAACTTTCAGAATCAACATTCCGTTTAATACCGAACCCAGCCCTTCTCCTCTCTGACTGTGGGAGAGTTCAACTTGTTACTGGGCTCAAATCCCAGGAATTTTTCTGCTTCTCTGTTCTTTGCTCTGCCCAACACCTTGTCCCTCACACCCACTGCTTATGTCCTGCTCCCCGCTGGCCCCATCACGGTAGTACCAGTGGCTGTCCCTGTCATTAGGGCCACATGGCGCTCCGTCCAAAGGAGAGCTCTTTTTGCCCCAACATTCCTAGCAATACACCCCAAGTAGCTTTTCTAGGGGGATGGGCAGGTCACAGGCCCATACCCCTAACTGAGCACTGTGGCGTGGGGTGAAATGCTTAAATTGACCTAGCTGTGTAATCTACCCATTGATTGACCAAATGTGTACTAAGGAGGTACTAAGTTCTAGGCAGCGTTGTAAATGTTGGCAAAACAGTCGTGGAAAAGAGCTAGAAATCCCGGTCCTTGTGAAATGGATGTTATAGTTGGTTGTTTGTTTTCTATGGCTGTTTTAACAACTCACTGTAAGCTTAGTAGTTAAGACATCACAGAGGCAGCCTGGGGTGTCCTGGAAGATCTCTTACAGTTCTGGGGGTCAGAAGTCCAGAATGAGTCTTCCCACAAAATCAAGGTGTCAGTGGGGCTGTGCTCCTTTGCGAAGGTTTTAGGGGAGAAGCTGTTTCCTGGTCTTTTCCGGCTCCTGCATTTCTTGGCTCAAGGTCCCTCCTCCATCCTCAAAGCCAGCAGTGTGGGTTGGGTCCTCCCATTGCATCTTTGACCATGCTTTCGTCATCACGTGTTCTCTGACACTCTTCTGCTTCCTTCCTCCGCTCTCAAGGACCCTGCGCTTCCCTTGGGTCCACCTGGAAAATCCAGGACAATCTGCCCACTCCCAAAGTCAGTTGATTAGCAATTTCAGTTCCCCCTTGCCGTGGAAGGTCACATACTCGCAGGTTCTGGGGATTAGATCGTGACGTGTTTGGGGGGCGTTATCTGCCCACCTCACTCCGGCACACTCACTCTGTGAGTCCTCAACCCCTTCCATGTATCGACTTCAATCCTGCCAACAAGACTAGTCTCATTTGACAAATCAGGCAGGCGGAGGCGGATTTTGCCCGAGGTGACAGAGGAGGCGGTAGCGTCTGCCCCAGAAGCCGGTAGCGTCTGCCCCAGAAGCCACAGGCTCGAGCTTGCCTCGGGCTGCCTTTGACTAAAGCAAACAAAACCTGCTTCCCATCACAGCAGCAGTTGGAATTTCAGCAACTGTTTCAAGTTCAAGGGGTAAATCAGAGGGAATGATCTCCATTTGGAGGTTGTTCAGGAGGGAAAAAACAACTTGTCCAGCTCTGGTCCTGTCTCTAGTACAAACCGGGGAGGGTACTTTGAATCCACCCGTGTATTTGTTCATGTGACACATACTTCTGGAGCACTTATGTGGCAAGTACTGCTCTAAGCATAGTGTGTCCTAACTTAAGTAACTTTCACCTCAACGCTGGAGGCGGGTGTCCTGAGAACGGTCCCTCCCCTTTTACAGAAGTGGAAACTGAGGCACAGAGAGGCGAACTCACTGCTTCTCTCCCCTCACCCACTCTGTGCTGGCTACACCTCCTCCCCGCCAATCACAGTACAAAGTCACGCCTGCCTCAGGGCCTTTGCACAGGCAATTTCCCCCTGCCTGGAATGTGCTTCCCCTGGGTCTTGGCCTGGCTCTCTATTTCTCATCAACTATGTATTTGTGACAGGGCTGCTCAGAGAAACATTTCCCAATGCCTTTCTGAAATAACTCACCATACTCCTATCACAGTCCCTATTACTGTTTTTTATTTTTCTTTGGAAACACATAAAACCAGCTGATGGTAGACTCTGTGTTGGCCTTTATATGTTCTGTCGCCCCCATGGACTGTGAGCCCCACGATGAGGGCTGAGTAGGTTCTATCTTTGTTCTTCTCTATGCGTCTGGCACATAGTAGCTACTCAGTGCATACCTGCAGCAGATAAAGGAAGGAGTGAGGGAAGGAAGGCCTAACCCCCCGATGTGATTGCATTTGGAGATGGGGCCCGGAAGGAGGTCGTAAGGGTGAGGCCCTCATCCCATAGGACTGGTGTCCTTATAAGAGGAGGAGACGCCAGAGCTCTCTTCCTCCTCATGCACAGAGGAAAGGCCATGTTCCTTCTGCAAGGAATGCCCTGTTCCTGAGACAGGCAGGGTCCCTTGAAGGGGCAGTTCAAGACCTCCCTCTGATTTTTGTCGTGTAGCAGAGAACGCTCCTCTAACAGCAGAAGAGAGGGGGCGTACGGTAGAATGCAGACCTCCGCGTTTCTGCCGTCTCAGAGGAACAGGCAGAATTATCCCTCCTTGGGGAGGAAGAAAACCTTTGCTTTGTTCTCATCTGCTTTGGGGTGTGGAATAGTGGCTACTCTTTCTTCCTGACCAGCCGGGGAGTTAGTGAGGGCGGGGATCTCTTAAGAGGGAAAAGTATTTCTCTCCATTCCTGGGAATCTCAGTCAAAAGGAAACTCCCCACTCCGAGGCCTGTTTCATACCTTCTTTTGTCCACACTCCAGGCCCTGGGCAGACTTGGTCTCAGCACGGGTACCATCTAAGGGGCAGCCCCAGAGCCATACCTACCAGAGTGACAGCATTGCCTCCATCTGTGACTACGGACCTTCCGAAGTCTCAGTTTCCTCATCAGTAAAGAGAGACTGCTAATTCCTTGTCTCCTGAGGTTGCCGGGAGGGTCAGTGGGACCTAGCAGGCCACGGGGGCCCAGCAGATGGCTCCCTATAGGAGTGAGGCCCCATGCAGCCAAATCTTCTTTCTTGAAAGACAGCTTAGAAATCTGGGTGTTTTATCTGGAGTCTGCCAACTAATTTAAAAATTCAATAGCCTGTGGTCTGGGTTCAGCCTGGGGCTATCAGTTTTCTGAACTGAGCACAGGAGGAAAAGAACTGTGAACTAGGAGCTAAGATGCTTATATCAGAGGCCCAGCTCTGCCGCCTTCCAGCAGGGTAACTTTGCCTGTCACTTTGCCAAGACTTGGTTCTTTCCTGTGACTTGGGGATACTAATGACACATTTGTTCAACGGTCGATGGATTGCTGTGACATTCAAATGAAAGAATGTAAATGAAAGGACTTTGTAAAGTGAAATTCATTCATTCACTCAGCAAGTAATTATTGAGGAGCTCTTCTAGATCCCTGGGTGCCGAACAACGGAGTAATAATTGAAGGTGGGGACTCTGTACCCTACACGTTTCCATGGACCAAATCCTGGCCTCCTCACCCACTAACTCTGGGAGAGTTAATTAATAATAGTACTTAAAGGGTTATTGCCAAATTTTAATGAGTTAATATTTGCACAGCATTTACATGCCTGGCATAGAAAAGTTGCTATAGAAGGCTTTGGTAACAAAAGATTTCTTTGATATGAGCAAACTAAGAAGTTGAATTGCCCTTTAAGGAGGCAGCTGAATATTTTACCTTAAGATATATCAGAAGAGGTAAAAGAACAGAGCAGTACACACCAGTATAACCAAATTCTTTAAATATAAAATGAAGTTTTAGTCATTAATCATTAGCCATTGAAAACGCATATCTAGAATGCCTTAATTTACTAGGGTTACAGAGTAAAGGTTAATTCTACTGCCATCAGAGCATCTGAGGTTTTGTCTTATTAACTAATTACACAAGTGATATGTGCATATATTCCTTTATTAAAAAATAATGAAGGGCTTCCCTGGTCGCGCAGTGGTTGAGAGTCCGCCTGCTGTTACAGGGGACACGGGTTCATGCCCTGGTCTGGGAAGATCCCACATGCCGCAGAGCGGCTGGGTGCGTGAGCCATGGCCGCTGAGCCTGCACGTCCGGAGCCTGTGCTCCGCAATGGGAGAGGCAATGGGAGAGGCTGGCGTACAGCAAAAAATATATAATAATAATAATAATAATAATAATAATATATAATAATAATGAAAACATTTAGATGAGGCTAAAATTCCCGTTGATATCTGATGTAATTCTGCCATAACATGTAAGGAAAAAACCCAAATCGCAGTAGCTTAAAGCAACATTTATTATCTCTGCTCAAATCCACATCCACGGCAAGGCAGTGGGCATCGCCACTCCACGAGACCCTCACTTACAGACTCGAGATGGCAGTTTCTCAATATCTAGAATGTGTCACCACGGCAAGAAAGCAAAGCACATCCTGGATCACGGTGACATCCTCCCCAGAGTGACACACACTTCCCGCCACATTCCACGGGCCAGAGCCAGGCACACGGCCACCCCCAGTTCACAGGGTGACGAAGGTCATCCTATCATGTACTTGACCCACCACTTACCTTGGGAAAGTTGCTTAATTTGTAAGAAACTGCACAGAAATGAACAATATTAAATTAGGTGCCCATTGCTTAATTTCTCTGCACCTCAGTTTCCACATTTGTAAAATGAGAACAGAGATACACAGGTAATGTAATGTGATATAATACTTATAATATGAAAATATACACACAAACCGCACGTTTCTGTTTCCATGAAAACTCTGAGACACAGTTTTATTGCTTTTGGCCTGAGGCTTCAGCATGATTTATAGAGCAACCAGTGGGTGGATACTAGGTATTTCCTCCTGCGAGCAAAAGAGGGGCTATTTGCAATGGGCGGTTCTGGCCCTTGTGCCCACTGACCCTGTCAATCTGGTGTCACAGGCGACATGAACCAGGGTGCTCAGATGCTTGAATGGTGACACGTCTGGAAACCCGGAGTCTTTCTTGGCTCATCTAGAATAAGTGCTGTTGGCTTCTCAAAAATTGCAGTTTACTTTCGTTCACTCTAAGAAACCGAGTATTAATTCATCCTTGACGAGCACGTGTCTTCCGAATAGCCTCCCCAGCCACTAATATTCACTTCCCTTTTGATAACTTGTCTCTGCATTATTAACATGCAGCTCCATGCTCATCCAGCCCACCCCAAATCCCCACGACAGTCAATCATCATCTGGTTGATTTGATGTTTTGTGTGTTTAAATCAGCTTTAACTGAACCCCTAAAATGTGTTTACTCTGAATGCATTAAGGTTATACTTATCAAATCGGAACTATATTACCTCCTTAAATTACCTTGAAAACAAAGTCAATAGTTTATTTAACCAGAGTCAAGAAAAGGAACAAAAATGCCCTAAGGGATTTATTTAATAAGTTTTACTTGGAAAGAAACAATGTGGATAAACTTGGGGAAAGAATTTCAGTGTAAAGCAAAGAATAGGGGTAGCTTGGAGGAATAAATGGGCACCTAATTTAATATTGTTCATTTCTGTGCAGTTTCTTACAAATAGCTCACCAGGGTTTGTCAAGTATAGGTTGCTTTCTGAGCAAGCCATAGGAATAAACAACCTTGGGACATTTTTTAACAGTCACAGCAGTTGGATTTAACACAGGTATTTATAGCATTTCTTTAACCAAATATGAGATCTTTAAAACACTGGGCTTCTTATTAATGCCTCCAAATTGAACTCAGGGGGGAAAAGTTGATCTAATTCAGATATCTCTACCTAAGCTCCCTGTGTGTTTTACACTTACAGTTTCTCAGGGTTTTCTGTCCCAGGTCACAGCTCCTCTGTATTGAGGAAAAATGACAGTTCCCCGCGGAGTGACAGCCAGTATCCTCGAAGAACTGCGCCTTCCCATCAACTAATCTGCTGGCACTTTGAAAACATCCCATGGCAAAAGCAGGAGGCACCTTCTTCCAGAAAAGCTGATCAACAGCTCCTGGGGGATGGATGGTTGGATTGAGTCTTAAACACACGAGGAAACCAGAGGGATGGTTATTTCGCCAGCTTCCAAACGTCTCCAACTTTATTCCCTTTTGGATCTACAGGTACTGGTCCTGCAAGTCCTAGAATTCTAGAGTTAGATGAGAATTAGATGAGAATTGGGACTCCTGGAGCTCAACTCATCTGCATTCGCTCATTTGTATACTTTCTCATCAATCGTTTCCTGAGCACTCCCCGGTGCCTGGCCTTGATCCGGGCTCTACGCTGGCAGTGGAGACAGTGAACAGAGTAGCTCTGCCTAGCCTGAGAGACAGAAAAGAAAACAAAGGGCCCACAAACAGGTAATTTCAGGTGGTGATAAGTGCCACGAAGCAAGCAGGACCACATATTGTGCTGCAGTCCCTAATATCCACAGTCCCGAAGCTTCCATGGCTCCCCTCGTTCCAAGAACTAGATTCAGACTTGTTTCACCTGATGACCTTCCCATATCTTTCCAATATAGCTCCTTCTTCTTTTTTTTTTTTTTTTTTTTTTTGCTTAAGTTAACTAGACCCAGTTTCTCCTGTTTGTGACCAAAGCGCCCAATGGATACAGAAATGGAGAGTGTTTGAGAAATAATCAGGAGTTCTTCCTGACAAGACTGTCCTCAGAAGAACTGCAAGTACAGTTGAAATCAGAACACTGCGCGAGAGAAGGGTCAGTCCTTTCTTGTTCAGAGGAGACATTTGGCAGGGTTCTGGCTGCCCTGCATGTCAACTGAAAAAAAAAAAAAGCACAACTTGAGAGTTGTGAATTGTTTTACCTGGGGCAAAATGAGGACTAGAGCCCTGGGGACAGCATCTCAGACAGCTCTGAGAAACTGCACTGAAGGAGGTCAGCATATATGTGATTTGGGGAAGGGGGATGTACACAGTCAAGTACACACTTTTTTTTTTTTTTTTTTGCGATACGCGGGCCTCTCCTGTTGCGGAGCACAGGCTCCGGACGCGCAGGCTCAGCAGCCATGGCTCACGGGCCCAGCCGCTCCATGGCATGTGGGGATCTTCCCGGACCGGGACACGAACCCGCACCCCCTGCATCGGCAGGCGGACCCCCAACCACTGCACCACCAGGGAGGCCCCAAGCACACATTTTGTCAGAGGCTTGCTGCTAGTCACAAGGGGCCGATGTCTCAATGATTTTAGAGCTTTTCTAGATACGAGAAATTGAAAGAATCTGGGCTCATAAAATCTTCTCTTGAAAATATCAAATTATTTAGATATTAAGGCCTGTTCTGCCAGTTTTGCCCAGGGTACAGGGTGCCTCATCCCTGATCTCCATCCTGAATTCCTTTCAGGGGCTGTTGAAGGTCAGCGACTGCAGTGGCTTGTGACTTAATCCCCCCAGAGGCAGATGGAACTTGGCACGCGTATCTAAACACACTGCCTGTGTCTGGGGGAACTTCCCAGCCTAGCCGCCATCCCATCGCGAAGGTGGAAGCTGAAAACCTGCAACCTCTCCTGCAGGTAGAGCAGTCACATGCAGCACCCACGTGGAGACTCCCCCCGCCACCCCCAGAAGCTCCTGATGTAGAGAGCAGGGTTTGTGATGACTCTGTTCTGGTGATGGGGGCACCGTGACTTATTTCCAGAGGTAGCTGGGACCAAAGTGCTGGAATCCAGCTCTCGAATACAGTGCTCAGGGTCCACACTGCAGAGCTCCACAGTGTGAGACATTATTCCCGGCTGCATAGACTCCGAGAAACCTGATTTGCTGTCCTTCCTAGAGAGTCAGGGAGCCACTTATTAAATTCCTTTCCTGCTTAAATAGAGTGGACTCCAGCGACCAAGCCCCCTGACAGATGCGTGGTTAGGACCTTCTGCTCTACATGCCTATCCTTTCCAAGTCGGAACAGCTGGTGGCCCTCAGAGCCACCAGCCAAGTGTCCGATGGGGAAGAGCCTTTCCTTGTCACCTGCCAGCAGCAGCTGACAGACTAACAGAGCAGAAAACATTTTTTGCTTCACAATATGAAAATTGGATTGTAAATCAACAGCGAGCCATCTGTGAACACGTTCCCACAAATGCTAAGTGTTCCAAGTTGGTGGACAACAAGTCCCTGGAGAGTTCTCAGTATCGATATTAATAACAACGAAGATGGATTCTCCTGGGGGGTGGGGTGGCGAGGAGCGAGATGATAAAGCCTCTCCTTGCAGGGATTAGGTTGAGTGGGATATATACATACAGATAAATAGATATTGCCTAACCCAGTGCCTGGAAAATATAAGTGCTCGATAAATATAGAATTGTAACATTACTGTTTTGCTGTTGCTAATTGCAAAAGAGAGGATCTCAGGGTCTTTAAGCCAATTTCCTCTTTCTGGGAAGTCTTTCCCCCGACCTATTCAAATCCCACCCTGGTTTTGAGCTCTGGAAGTCTCTAGGAAATCTGTTCTGACCCCAGCGATCTTCTCTTCTGACGTCACATTATTCCTTGAATTCAGGGTCTTCAAGAGGGCTGTCCTGGACTTCTTCTAGTTCCTTATTTTTTTTCCATCCCCTGGATTTCCCAGCCACATGAAGGGCCCACATCAACATCTGACCCCTGGTGAATCCTCCGAATTCATCCCTTCCATTTCCTTTTGCATTTAAAAATCTGCGTACCCCCTCTTACGTTTTTAACACCTAATTTTTAAACATACGTGTAAATCATTGCATCAGTAATATTTAATGTTCCTATACTGAAAGAAAACTGTTAGATCACTTTTCAGGTATGTCCGGTGGAAACTCAGGACCATAGTGATTTGACATCCACCATCACGGATTTGAAAAGCACATGAGAAACTCGGCTCTACCTGGTGGAAATTTTACATTATTCTGTTTTCTTTCGAACTTGCCCTCGCCTTGCAGGATTTGATGGGGATGTGTCACATTTTTATGCTTGGAAATTTTTCATTCATCATCACTAACACAAAAAAAATTTACAAATGTCTGTGACCGTCACACTTCAGATGTTAAATACATGACTCTATTATAATTGTGAGTAATGCACATAAAACAATAACTATTGTGGGTGGGGCTGTTTTTCAATTAATTCACGTATTCATGAATGAATACTGTTTTGTAAAGAGACAAGTTTCAGCATCAATGCTATCCTTTAAAAAATCTTTTTTTAGTTTGATTGATGTAAGCATGGTGAACCTTGATCATAGAAATAGATGGGAATTGACGAGCTTCTGTTATGTCAACCAACCCTCTGAATGCCTTCCACGGAAATAGGCTGCCTTGCTTTCTGGCTTTTGAATGAGTTTGCCAATGGGTGGAGAGAACCAGTGGGAGATGAGGAAGTGGCGGGGCGGGGGGGCGGTCTTCATTCCAGTGGATCCCCCGGTGGTGTAGCCCCAGCTGCCTGTATCCACACCAGGTTACAGCTCCTGGCTGGAGGCCCCACCCTAGAGAGCCCTCCAGTCTTCAAATCCCAGATACCTCCCTCCCTCCCCGCACCTTGCCTAGGGCTCCTCTCGTACCAGCTAGGGCCCTGCATTAGCCTTTGTAATCCCCCTCCATCCTGCTCACAAGTTTTAAAAAGTACCTATGTGAAACTCCCCTCTAATTAGCCAATGTGAGTGCCATCTGCTTCCTGCTGGAATCCTGACCTACCAATCTTTCTTTTATAAAGTGAGAGAAGGGTATTTGTAAAAGAGGATGTGGAAAAGAAGAACCCACGGGGAACACACGTCAGTCGAGGGTCTAGAAATTGATTCTCTTAAAACCGTCTGTGCCTGTAAACCCTTACAAAGTCACCATGTGCCCCCGAGGGTCTGAGTACTCCGATTTGATGATCGCTGATCTAATATCTGACCATCCGCCCCCTCTCCTCGGTCCCATAATTGCAAGAACCATGTTGAGAACCAAAAAGTCATTAAAGAAAGCTGGTATGTGTTTTAGCATCTGGACTAAACGATGCTGGGGGATGCTAGGTGGCCATGGTGTGTGCGCTCCCATCGACCTCATAGCAGTGAAGCCACTTCCCTTCTTGAGATGATGTTGGCGGAGAGGGGCTGATCTCAGGAGGCCAGGACCCCAGGGTGACCTGCTTGAGTTGAGCACTTATCACCCTTGGTGGGGAGCCTCCCTGGTTTCTCTGCCAGCGTCTCTGCAGCGCTGATTTAGAAATCCCAGAGAACCCACTGAGAGTTTTTATTGCAGCGGCGGGCAACTGATCTACAATAACATGTGAAAAGTTAGGGGTCCCCAGTTAACGACAGCAGCTGCTGTTTAAGTTGAGATTAGAGTTAAAATGTGTGCTGGGTCCACCTGCTAGCAGGAGAGGGGCAGTGGGGAAGGGGGACGGGGTGGTAATTCCATGCTTCACATCCCTGAAGGTGGCAAGAAACCCCAGGGTCATTGCCCAATAGTCTAGGTGTCCTCATCCCTAGGAGAGGGAAGGCTCCTGGCAATGGCTGTGGGTGTGTTTACATTAGCTGCCAGGGTCATTCAGATGTAAACCAACCTTCCTTCCTTCCAGTCCTGGATTTTGGTGCCCAATTCCTCGCTTACACAAGGAGAGAGGCTCAGATCTCCACCCATCTGGGTTGTCACCTTGTCTTTCCAAGGGAAATGATGTAATGGATGTGCACACTCTTACAGCGCTTGGCTGGGAAGGCAGGAAATGAGTCCAGCCCGTTTCTCCTGCTCTGCTCGGCTGCCTGCTGTTCTCTGAGGCCAGGCTGGGGTGGGGTGAGTGGAAAGGAGCCCTGAGGCCAGGCTGGGGTGGGGTGAGTGGAAAGGAGCCCTGAGTCCAGGCAGGAGCAGATGGTCCTCCTGAATTAGATCAGGGGCTGTACGGACTTATCTACACTACCAAACGGAAAACAGCTAGCTAGTGGGAAGCAGCCATATAGCACAGGGAGATCAGCTCGGTGCTTTGTGGCCACCTAGAGGGGTGGGATAGGGAGGGTGGGAGGGAGACACAAGAGGGAGGAGATATGAGGATGTATGTATACGTATAGCTGATTCACTTTGTGATACAGCAGAAACTAACACACCATTGTAAAGCAATTATACTCCAATAAAGATGTTAAAAAAATTAAAATAAAAAATAAATCAGGGGCTGTGGGGGAGAAAGCGGGGAGGGAAATGATGCCCACCATGTCCCCTGCAGGGAATAGGTGTTCTCACCTCGTGCTTGGGTTAACTGGCTCAGTCACTTTGTGGTTGGCCTTGTTTCTGTTTGCAGAAAAAGAAACTGAGGCTCAGAGAGAGTCAATAACTCATCCAAGGTCACACAGCTTGCACAGGGCAAGAATAGAATTCACACACAGGAACGCGCTTCGATCCATTCAATGTTTGTTGAGCTTTCTAAAGGGACAGTCATCAGAGAAACAGCAATGAACAAAATCAACAAAGCCCTGCCCTAATGGGCTGTGTTAAGAAGACAGATGAGGAACAACACACAGCCCATCAGGTGGTGATCGGGACCGCGGGGGAAAGGAAAACAGTAAACGGTATCCTTGGGAGGGATGTCATTTTTAATCAGGTAGTCAGAGAAGTGACAGCCAAGCACTGACCTGAAGGAAGTGGAGGTATGAGCCAAGCTTTTATATGAGGAAAGAGAGCTCCAGGCAGAGGGCACAGCAAGTGCAAAGGGCCTGGGGCAGGACTATGTCTCACATGTTGGAGGAATAGCAAGTAACTGCTATGTACTTCCTAAGAATCCCACAGTTCAAGGGTATAGTAAGTAAGTGAGGGGTGGTGGTCACAGTCTGCCCCAGGTATAGGCAGTAAGGCTCCTACCCACACCCCCATCCCCTAAAATGCTAGTACCCACATTAGACCAGAAAACTTGGGAGGGCTGAGCTTGTCCTGTTCCTTGTGGCCTCCCCAGGACTTAACATCTTGGTGTAGAATCCAGCTTTTTTTAATTGAAGTATAGTTGATGTACATTACTATGTTAGTTTTGGGCATGTAAAAGTGATTTGACATTTAAGTACATTAAACACTCACCACTGTAAGTCTAGTAACCATCTGTCACCAAAGTCATTACAGTATTATTGACTATATTCCTTATATTGTGTATTACATCCCTGTGACTCGTTTATTTTACAAATGGAAGTTTATATCACGTAATCCCCTTCACCTGTGTCACTCATCCCCCTCCCTCTTCCCCTCTGGCCACCACCAATTTGTTCTCTGTATCTATGAATCTTTGAACCTTTGAACCTTTTCTCTGTATCTATGAACTTTTGTCTGTTCATTCGTTTTGGTTTTTAGCTTCCACATATAAGTGAAATCATATGGTATTTGTCTTTCTCTGACTTATTTCATGTATCACAATGCCCTCTAGGTCCATCCATGTTGTCAAAATGGCAAGCTTTTATACTTTCTTACGGCTGAGTAATATTCATTGTGTATATATACCGCATCTTTATCCAATCATCTGTTGATGGACACCTGAGTTGTTTCCATATCTTGGCTATTGTAAATAATACTTCAGTGAACATAGGGATACATATATCTTTTCTAATTAGTGTTTTTATGTTCTTCAGGTAAATACCCAGAAGTGGAATTGCTGGATCATAAGGTAGTTCTATTTTTAATTTTTTGAGGAAACTCCTTACTCTTTTCCATAGCAGCTGCACCAATTCACATTCCCACCAACAGTGCACAAGGGTCCCCTTTACTCCAAATTCTCACCAACTCTTGTTATTTGTTGTCTCTTTGATAATATTCTGACGGTGTAAGGTGAGATCTCATTGTGATTTTGATTTGCATTTCCCTGATGATTAGAGATGTTGCACACTTTTCATGTGCCTGTTGGCCATCTGCATGTCTTTTTTGGAAAAATGTCTATTCAGGTCTTCTGCCCATTTTTTAATTGGATTGTTTGGGTTTTATGATGTTGACTTGTATGAGTTCTTCATATATTTTGAATGTTAACCCCGATCGGATATACCATTTGCAAATATCTTCTCCCATTCAGTAGATTGCCTTTTCATTTTGTTGCTGGTTTCCTTTGCTGTGCAAAAAGATTTTTAGTTTGAAGTAGTCCCAGTTGTTTATTTTTGTTTTCGTTACCGTTGCCTGAGGAGACGTATCCAAAAAAGTACAGCTAAGACTAACGTCAAAGAGGTTACTGCCTATGTTTTCTTGGAGTTTTATGGTTTCAGGTCTTACATTTAAGTCTTTAATCCATTTTGAGTTTATTTCTTGCGTATGGTATAAAAAAGGGGTCCATTTTTATTCTTTTGCATCTAGTGGTCCAATTTTCCCAACACCAGGTATTGAAGAGGCTGTCTCTTCCTTGTTGTGTGTTCTTGCCTCCTTTATTGTAGATTAATTGACCAAGTAAGCATGGGTTTATTTCTGGGCTCTCTATTCTGTTCTATTGATCTATGTCTGTTTTTGTGCCAATACCATACTGTTCTGATTACTATATCAGAGAGCGTGATACCCAACTTTGTTCTTCTTTCTCAAGATTGCTTTGGCTATTTGGGGTTTTTTGGTTTCCATACAAACATTAGGATTCTTTGTTCTAGTTTTGTGAAAAATGCCATTAGTATTTTGATAGGGATTGCATTGAATCTGTAGATTGCTTTGGGGAGTATGTTCATTTTAACAATATTAACTTTTCCAGTCCATGAACACGGTATATCTTGCCATCTGTTTGTGTCATCTTCAATTTCTTTCATCAATGTTTTGTAGTTTTCAGAGTACAGGTCATTCACCTCCTTGGTTAAATTTATTCCTAGGTATTTTATTCTTTCTGATGCTAGAATTCAACTTTTGTTAAAGGCATAAGCACATAACAAAAAGCCAGTTGTCCTCGGAGATCTGCGAGTATGTGGCCGAGTGTGAATGAAGAGCTTGATGGAGAAGGAGAGCTTGATAATAAAATGCTGGACTCACTGGCAGGGTCCAGACAGGGCCACCGGCTGGGGCTGGACAAGGACAGACGTGATGTATATAATGGGACCAGGGCCACTAGGCAGGCTGTCGCTGTGCCATGGTTCCCTCCCAATGGGCTTTACAAAGCAAGTAGGTGTCCGTGCCTGCCCTGCCTGCTCCCACTCCGCTGTGCTGGACTCACAGAAGGCCTTTGAGCGTAGAGGCTCCACCCCTGGTCTCTGTCCTGGGCAAAGTGCTGGTTTCTCCAGCTTACTGCCCACCTGATGCTGTTCTGGTGAGAACAACCCCTCACCTGAGCAGCCAACGAGGATAGAGAACAAGCAGGGGCCTTGATATCCAGGTCCAGGCTCCATCAGCAGTGAGCCGTATGACATTGGCTGGGGTGTCCCACCTCCTGAGCTTCATCTGTGACCCAAGGCTCTGGATTCGGTACCTAGGAGGTATCTTTAACACTGATTTCACAGGAGTTCAGGTATCTTTTTCCCCTAAAGACTACTCTGTTCTAGCACCGTTGGAAATTCAGAGCCTTGTGGGACATGGTCCTTATTCAGGTGATGGGAGTCACGGGCAGGCAAAGCTACACACTTAAGTGCAGAGAACTCTTAAACCTCTGGTTAAACAGCTGCTGTGCTCTCTCCATCTGAGAAGAGTGGGAGGGGAAGCAGCAAAAGCAGTGCCGTCTATTTGCTTTGTAAACCGCCTGTCATTGTGATTCATTTGCCAACTCATTAAAGTCTCGCAGCAGTGTAGGAGGTAGGTACTTTTATCCTGCATGATTCGCAGGTGGGGAAACTGAGGCACCCAACTTCTTCATAAGCTTCTCAGGAGCAGATTCTCATCATTCCTGGTTTCCCAGGTCTTTCTCCCAGGCCTCAGGGATGGTCCCTTCCATGCCACCAGACCCCAGGAAGCTCAACCCTAAATACTCATTTTTTATTAACAAATCGACAAGAATGTATTATGCATCTGATTAATCTTGGACCCCACAGAATGGTCTCCAGGAGGAATCATACTTATTCCAACAATGGAGTCATTACCAAGGTAATCATGGCATCCTCCAGGATCCTCAGAGCTGAGGTGAGAACCACAGGGAAATCTGTCCCTTTATGCCACAGTCATATCTCACCTGGGTCTCTCCTGAGCTGAAGCACATTTCCTTCTCACTAACCATGAACCTGAATCACCTCCAGACATTTATAAATGCTGAGCTCACCCTCCAGGACCAGCTGGATGGGCATGCTACCTGCAGAGTTGCACGGAGCCCCACACTCAGAAGGGCCCTTGCTCAGTTTAATGCTCTGCTATTACTGTCTTGAAATTCTTAAGAATTTTTGGACACAGGATTCTGCATTTTTATCTTGCATTGGGCCCCAAATGTGATGTAGCTGAACCTGCTACCTTCCAAGGAGCAAGGTTTGTCCCCTCTCAGGTTCTGAGAAACACAGGCTTCCCAAGTGTCTGATCACTGGGTGTGTCACTGGAGGGTCCCACTCAGTGGGATTCACAAGCACCATTGACTTGGCTAAAGAACACAAGTCTTACTACTGCTCAGCTCATATCCTGAGAGCCAAGTCATGATTTCAGTATCTGAGCCTGGTTAAAGATAGAACATCATCAGAGAATGGCCAAGAGGCTCCTGATTAGTTTCTTCCGATCCCATCCATTTCTTCTGCTTCAGGATGGGTTTGATCAGGGCGTCACTGAGCGCTGGCCGCTCTGTTGATAAGTTTGGGGCTGGGGCAGTTTCTGTTTAGTGCCCCCGATTTTGTCTATACTTGAGTAAAATGATGCCTCCCTCCTTTGGGGATGGACCTCCAGGTTGGCTTTCCCTACAGTCTCATTCAGCTGAGGCCCCACTCATGACCCCAAGGCCGTCATCCTCAACCATCCAGGAGCTGCCATGAGAACCCACACCCTTCCACATCACAGACCCAGGAATGTCCCCCAGGTCGCCCTCCCCTCTGAAAGTTTTGAGAGAAGGGTTTGAGCAACTGAAATGAGAGTGAGGAAGAGGTTTCTTAGCACAAAATGAAAATGCGGGGCCCCTTGTTCAAAGATTATTAGGAATTTTAAGACAGAATTAAACCAAACCCGAACCCTTCTAAACACAGGTTGTATACCCTTGAGGCCAACGCTGTTTCCAGGGTCCTGTAACTCATCACAAGCTGAAGCCAGGCTGTGGGTCTTTTGAAAGTAATTACAAGCCTCATTCTTCATTCGTCTCTATTGCGTGAGTCCCAGGCAGTCAGGTCATGTGTAGCTGATCAAAACCAGAGCCCAAGGCTGCCTGGTGTGATCTCAGAATGCATAGAAGGAGGAAACAAGAGCTGCCCATAAACTTAAGGGTTGTGTGTGCTACCCAGGATGCTGGCAAAGTAAAAACAAAATTACCCCCCAGACCCTCCACCTTCTGAGCAGCATTTTCACACATCCTACTCCGAAGCTATCCTTTCTGTGTTACAATTATTTCAAATTCCAGTGAAATGGTTCTCTGTTTGCTAGGTGTCCTAATTTTTTTCTGTCTTTTGATTATTGATAATTGAGTTTTTATCCACCAATGTGTATGTCTGTGTGGATTGGTGAGGACTGTGGCGAGCTGAGGGGACTGGTCGGGAAGGTGACTTTGCACAGGGCTGTGGATGTGGCTTAGCTTTTATTTTTATTCCAGGTGGTTTTAGTTGGAGGGCTATGGGGAGTCCAGGAGGGGAGGTAAAGTTCTCCAAAGCCACCCCTTCTGTTGTTAGCTAGAGGAGAATTGAGAAAACTTTTATTTCATCAGAAAATTCTGCTTGTCTATTTTTAAAAAATCATTTAAAGCTCTCCAGACTCCAGCAGCTTTTCATGACCTGCAGCCCCACCATCCTGGTCTAAGCCACTATTGGCCATGGCCATGGCCTTCTAACTGCTCTTTCCACTTCCATCCTTGCTTTATACCATACTGAAGCCAGTCATCTTTTAAAAAATCATTAGATATTTTTATGTCCCCTGCTTAAAGTGTTCCAGTGACTTCCATAGGCACTTGGAACAAAACCCAAACACATTTCTACTGTCCACAAGGCTCTGCTTGATCTAGAACTCACTGTCTCCCTGACCTCGTCACCTACCCTCTTCTCCAAGTTCACCTGCCCCAGCCATGTCAGTCCGTTAAAGCTCCTTGAACAAATCAAGCCGTTAGTATTTCATAGCCTTTGCTTCTGCTGTTCACTGTCTGGGATGTGCTTTCCACATGCATCCACGTGTGGAAATAAGAATAACTGCCCCCCAAAGATGTCCATGCTCTAATCCCTGGACCCTGGTAATACAATGAGATTATCCCGGGTTATATTTGGATGTAACCTATATAATCACATGAGCCTTTAAAAGCAGAAGAGGAAGACAGAGGCTCAAAGTTCCAGAAGGATTCAAGGAAACTGAGGCCAGGGAATTACAGAGTCAGATTAATTAGAATCTTGGCCCTGGGGCTGCTCTGCTTTTATTAAATCAGCAATCACATTAATCATCTCATAAGTGAATTTTTCTAGAAGGTGATTGTGAAACAAGATACGCTGTCACAGAGAGAAACCTAAATCGAATTGCACTTACTGTCAAATGGACCCTGCTTTTCAAACCCATTAGAAAGCTATTATCCACCAAAGACCTCCAAGCTGCACTTTGCCCGTGGAGATTTGCAGCTGTGCTGCCCAGGGCGTTACCCGTTATAATACACAATTACATGTGCACTAACGCTTGTGGGTCTGTTTCATCACACAGTGAAATCCACGTGTTTAATTTTCCTTGTCTGCTTATCCAAAGGAGGACTATTGGTGGGTAATAAAGCAAGCAAATCGCCACCTTTATCTATGATCTCAGAGCAGTGTCTTAACCGGTCATGGCCCTGTTTTCTTTCACTAGTGAGAATTTAGAGTAACCACCATCCCTATCTGAGGTCACACATAAAACACTTCATGGGTGACTATAATTAAACCAGTTAATAATTCTCCACATCTCCCAAACTAACCGTCCCTTTATGAAGATGCCCTGTTAGGCACTGGGCGTTAGTATAAATCAGACTATACACTTAGGTGTAATTAAGGGGGGAAATGGGTACCTCACTGCAGAGATGAGCCCTATTTTGCTGAAATAATTCCATCTCTATGTCAGCATGCCAGCCCAGGGAGGCAGCATGAAATACAATTATCTTTCTTATGACTTAATGGGGGGTTATGCTGTTATTTTTCATTATCATAATTTCTCAAGTCATATAAACAGATTTTTTTTCCCTAATGCAATTATAGTCCTACATATGAGACAGCTCATGTCTAAATGAAAACTCAGGCAAAGCTAACCATAAGATTTTGTTTTAGATGATCCTGGCATTTCTTTTTAAAACAGGCACACAGTTCCCACTCCAGGGGCTGAGGAGTTTGAATGCAACCCTCTGAGGGTGACTGCAGCATCTTTTGCTCTTGAAAAGCAACTGGTAAGCCCCTTTGCTCCAGCTCTGTGCCCGTCCTCTCCTGAGCGTCCATGCCAGGCTACAGCCATTTCCCCTACTTTTAACCTTTCTGTTGCATATGCCGATTTGTTTGACTTGGTGAAAGATTGACTTTTACAACCCTCATAAAATCCCTCCGCTGCAACCCAAACTCGGCCAAAGAGTGCTTGGGCAAAAATGGCCCAGGTGTATTTCAGCTCTTGATGGACATAAACACACACACACACACACACACACACACACACACAAACACAACAGGAATGATATTTTTTAAAAACTGTTGCGTTGGAGTCCCTGAAATAGAAGAACATTCTGGCTCAGGCAGGTAGATAGAACCAGACGGGCGTTCTGCACAAAGGGAACTCATGGGAGGAGGAAAGGGGGCTTGTGGGTGTCAAGGGAAAGGTCCCCTGAGGTTAAACCAACAAGGAGGTGGGGAGTGGCGTGAGAAGCCTGAAAAGCCCGATTATCCAACCAGGACCAGGACGATCACGGCAAGAGGTGCCACCAGAGTGAGGAGGGACACGGAGTTGAGACAGGCCGTCCCAGACGGTGTGGTTGGAGACCGGCAGGGGCTGCAGAATCAGGAGGTGGAAGGGCCTGAGACTTATACTGAAGCCGCACCCAGGTCCCCGCCCAGTCGTGGCTGAGTGACTTCCCAGGCTGGGGGGCATCTGAGCCCCTGAGGCCCCTTGTGTTTCCCGGGGGGACCCTGAACTCCCAAAAGGGGCCAGGAGTCCCCACCTGCCTGCAGGAAACCGGGAAAACTTAGGCCAAATTCTCTGAATCAGAAGACCGTGGGTTTACTGAGAATTATGGGGAAAAAAACATGGCCAGAGAACACTTTGCAGACCCTCCAACCCCATGAGTGTCTGAGCTGGTGAGTTAAGTCCTGACCTAAAGCTGGATCCGCAGCATCTGCCTGCAGTGGACACACACACGGGCTCACGTGTACACATGCACGCTTGTTCTCACACACACACCGCCATTGTTTGTACAATAGTTCACCCATTCATTCTACAAGCCTTTACAGAGCGCTCCCTCTTGCCAGGTACTGCATTATGTTCCAGAAAAACTCAGACGGACAGAATCCATCAATAGCTGCTGAGCGCCCGAAACTCCTGGTCCACTCGGAGGGCAGCTGGGAGGAGAGATGCTGTCTAAAAGTAAGGAGACAGCCACAAATCCTAGTTTCGCCCAATGCCTCTGTCTGCAATTCCCCACCTGCCTAGAGACTGAAGACCACATCCCCTGCACACAGTAGGACAAGCCCATTTCGACAATCCCCTTTCTCCTCCTCCCATCTTCCTGAAAGTTCTGAATCATTCCCTGCCCCCTCTGCTCTCTGGACAGCCTTTCCTGCAGCTTGTTTTAATCACTTTTTGAGTTAAAAGTCAATATTTAATTAACCAAGTCATTACATTTGAATCTGGGTATTTGCACATCTGTGCATGTCGGGACACCCTCCCGCGTGCCCCTCCATCTGTCCCCTGCCTCTTTCCCACAGCGCCGCTCTCCCTTCCTTTGGGGCAGAGAAGGGAGGCTGCTCTTGGGCAGGTTTTCTGGGGGCCAGAGAAGCAGGGAGGATGGGCTTTCCCTGGAGGACACCTGGCACCTCTCCATGAATCGGGAAGAGTCACTCTCATCTTGTAGTTAATAGCGACGGGGATTTCTTACTGCATCTCCAGTATCCATTACAGAACCACTGGAAGGTTTTAATTAAATCAAAGCCATTCATTCTATGTAGAAAGGGGGTGGGGAGGACAGACGGAAGACCACTCACCTGGTGAGAGAGATTCTCCCAGCTGTGCTTGCCCCACGTGTCGAGGAGAGAACTCATCACAACAGCCTGTCCGGGTGTGTAATTTAGTGTCCTCATAAGCAACTTGAGAGGAGATGGTGGCGGGAAGGCTTAGCTGATGGCACGTTGGACATTTGCACACGAAGGCTCTGCCTCCTTCAAGCCTAGTTTACAGACATAAATGCATGCTGTCAGCAAAACTGCCATGGCTGAGGGGTAAGTGGGAAGGGCACACATGTATTTCATTGGAACTTAGGACTTTTCCCTGAAACTCTAATAGGATTCTAAGTACTGGCTGATCCACGAGTCGATTGTAAAGTGCCTGGCCTGGGTGAGGATAGCAATGTCCATGTGGTGTCCTGTGTGTCCATGTGTGTGCGTGTCTGTGCGTCCATCTGCCCAGGATGCAGCACACATTCAACCACCACCCCCAGGACCTGGGTCACGCAGAGCTGTAAAGCCAACCACAGAGGATGCCCACGAGGCCTGGAATGCACCTGCTGATTGGATTGTCATTTGTAGAGCACTTTGGATAATTATCTCAATAATATTTTACCATCCAGTGGCCTAATATTTGAAGGCACCAGGGACAGCCACTTTTAGGTGGTCCCTTTGTACGCATCATTAAGTGCCAAGCATCCCAGAACGTTTCCCAGGAGTGGGGCAGGGGCTACTGAGAAACATAAGGATTAGAGAATCATCTCCACAATTTAGGGTAGTTCAGGGACCACATTAAATACCACTGAATCAGGCAGCTAAAAAGTCATCCTCTTTTCCACTCTCTGCCAACCCTCCCAGAACTTCAAGTAGAAAGACCCATTGGAATGGGTCTTCACAGTGGCTTAAAGAAAGAGATTTAGAAAGAGAGAGACAGAGTTGGAGAAATGTTATCTGATTGGAATATAATAATATTGTTTCTGTGTTGGGATTTTTAGAAAACTTTATTTTGAAATAATTTAGATTCACAGGAAGTTGCAAATAATTGTTCATGGAGGCCCCCGTACTCTTCACCCAGCTGCCCTGAATGGTAACACCTTGCATCACTATAGTACAATATCAAAACCAGGAAATTGACATTGGTACAAGCTACAGAGTTTATTCAGACTACACCAGTTATAAATGCACTCATTTGTGTGTGTGTGTGTATGTCCATAGTTCTATGTGATTTTTTATCATATGTGTACCTTTGTGTAACCACTACCACAATCAAGACACAAACTGTTCCGTCACCACAAGGATCCCTGTGCTACCCCTGAATAGCTACACTTACCCACCCCAACCGCTCACAATCCCCAAGTGATTTCCATCTCTGTAATTTTTTATTCAAAAGTGTTATATAAGTGGAATCATATAACCTGTAACATTTTGAGATCGACTCTTTTTCACTTGGCATAATTCCCTTGAGGTTCACCCAAATTGTTGCATGTATCAATAGTTTCTCCTTGTTGCTGGCATATTCCATGTTATGGAAGCTCTTCAGTTTGCTTATCCATTCACACATTGAAGGACATTTGGGTGGTTTCCAGTTTGCGCTTGTTATAAATAAAGTTGCTGTGAAATTTCATGTACAAGTTTCTGTATGAACATAAACCTTCATTTCTTTGGGATAAATGCCCAAGAGTGTAATTGCTGGGTCTATGGTAAGTCCATCTTTAGTTTTAAAAGAAACTGGCTATGCATATGCTAACACATATATATGGAATTTAAGAAAAAAAATGTCATGAAGAGCCTAGGGGTAAGACAGGAATAAAGACACAGACCTACTAGAGAATGGACTTGAGGACACGGGGAGGGGGAAGGGTAAGCTGGGACGAAGTGAGAGAGAGGCGTGGACATATATCTGCTACCAAACGTAAAGTAGATAGCTAGTGGGAAGCAGCCGCATAGCACAGGGAGATCAGCTCGGTGCTTTGTGACCGCCTGGAGGGGTGGGATAGGGAGGGTGGGAGGGAGGGAGACGCAAGAGGGAAGAGATATGAGAACATTAAAAAAAAAAAGAAAAAGAAACTTGTTATGGGTGATGGGACAAGATGGTGTAGAGAAACTTTTCCTTGCCCTTCCTCTCTAAATTCAGCTGAATACACTGGAGATAATTCAACGCACCCTCACAAAGGACTCAGAAATGTGGGAAGAAGCAGATGAATTGGCTAGGAACCTCAGGACTTGAATAATGACACCTCAGTTGAATTACCTGGGTTTTCTCTTTACGTCCCATATATCCTACCCTGGGCTCTGGAGTGAGCTGCAACCCTAAACTGTCAATAGGCATAGACAAAAACAAGCACAAGATCAGGAAAGAGGCAGCTTTTTTTTCATTGCTAGTATATCGACATGCAATTGATTTATGTGTATTGGTCTTGTATCCTGTGACCTTTCTGAACTCAGTAGTTGTAGGAGTTTTTTTGGTAAATTCTTTGGGATTTTCTCTGTAGGAAATCACATCGTTTGCAAATAGAGACAGTTTTATTTCTTCTATCTGTATATGTTTTATTTCTTTTTCTTGCCTTACTGCACTGTCTAGAACTTCCAGTATTATGCTCAATAAAATTGGCGAAATGGCCTTTCTTGCCTTCTTTCTGGTCTTAGAGGAAAAGCATACAGTCTTTCACCATCATGGATGACATTAACTACAGAGTTTTTGTGATGCTCTCTATGAGACTGAGGAAGTTACCCTCTATTCCTAGTTTGCTGGGTACCTTTATCATGAATGGATGCTTTTTCTTCAGCTAAGATGATTTTTCTTTTTTAGCTTGTTGATATGTTTGGATGATACTGATTTCATTTTTTTTTTTGACTGTTGAACCAGTCTTGCATACCTGGAAAAAAAATCCCACTTGCTTATGTTATAAAATTCTCTTTATACATTGTTGTATTCAATTTGCTAATATATTTGAAAAGTCTGTGTTTAAATTCATGAGAGATATTGGCCTGTAGTTTTCTATTTTTTGTATTGTTTTTGTCTGATTTTGGTATCAAGGTAATACCGGCCTCCTAAAATGAGCTGGGAAATGTTTCCTCTTCCATTTTCTGGAACATCAGAAAACTTTTTGTGTAAATTTGATGTTAATTTTTTTTAAATGTTAAATAAAATTATCCAATGAAATGATCTGGAGATTTCTTTTTCAGTAGCTTTTTAATTACAAAGCAATTTCATAAATAGTTTTAGGACTATTCAGTTTACCTATTTCATCTTGATTGAGTCTGGTAGTTTGTGGTTTTAAATGATGGGTCCATTTCTCGAAAGTATGGAATTTATGAGCATAAAGTTTTTCATAGCATTCCCTTATTAGCCCATTAATGGCTATATGGTCTATGGTGCTACTCTGTTTTATTCCTGGTATTAACGATTTCCTTCTTCTCTCTTTTTATCTTTGTCAGTCTTGCTGAGAAGTTAGTCAATTTTATTGATCTTTTCAAAGAAGCTGTTCTTTGTTTCACTGATTTTTGTTTTTCTGTTGTCTTTGTCTTCAATTTCATTGAATCCTGCTCTTTTGTTTACTATTTTCTTCCTTCTGGGTTTACTTTGGGTTTACTTTGCTCATCTTTAGTTTCTTGAGGTAGGAACGTAGATTACTGATTTGAGATCTTTCCTTACTTCTAATGAACGCATTTAGTACTCTAAATTTCTCTCTCAGTATGACTTTAGCTGCAGCTTACAAATTTTGATATGTTGTAGTTTCATCTTCATTCAGGTCTATGCATTTCTTAAATTTCCTTTGAGACTTCCACCTTGACTCATGAGTTTTACAGAAGTGCGCTAATATTCATATGTTTGAAGATTTTACTGTTGTCTTTCTGTTGTTGATTTCATGTCTAGTTTGATTCCATTATGGTGAGAAAATATACTGTTTGTGATTTGAATTCTTTTAAATGTGTTAAGATTTGCTTTATAAACCAGGATATTGTCTCCCTTGGTAAATGTTCCATGTGGGCTTGGAAGATGTGTATTCTGTTGTTGGATGAAGTAGTCTATAAATGTCAATTAGATCCAGTTGATGGATGGTGCTGTTCAGTTTAACTACATCCTCACTGATTTTCTGTCTGCTAGGTATGGAAATTACTGAGATAGGGTGTCAAATACTGATATGTTAGATGTTGAAGTCTCCAGCTACGATTGTGGATTTATCTGTTTCTCTCTTCAGTGTCATCAGTTTTTGCTTCCTGTAATTTGAAACTCTGTTGTTTGGCACACATACATTTAGGATTATTATATCTTCTTGGTGGACTGATCTTTTTATCATTATACAATGTCCCTTGTAGTTTTCTTTGCTCTGACGTCTACTTAATCGAATGCCAACATAGCCACTCCTGCTTTTATTTAAGTAATGTTTATATCACACTTTGCATTCTTTTACTTTCAGCCTACCTATGTTATGTTTGAAGTGAGTTCCTTGCACACAGCATGTATTTGATTGGTATTTTTTAATCCATTCTGCCTCTCTCTTTTAGTTGATCTATTTAGGCCATTTACACTTTAATTACTGATGGGTTAGGGCTAAAGCCTGCCATTTTATTTTTTATTTTCAGTTTGTTCCCTCTGTTTCTCTTTTCTTGCCTTCCTGAGGGTCTTTTGAATGTTTTTTAAAATTTCATTTTGATTTATTTATAATGTTTTACTGTGTTTTATTTTTGTATATTTTTCTCAGTGGTTGCTTAGGTATTACAGTATGCATGTACACAACTTAGCATACTGCTATCAGTGTTTTAACACTGCACGTTAAGTAAGAAGCCTTGCCTTTACCCTTCCCACTTTAAAAATACAATTGTCTGAAGTGTTTCGTGCGAGTAGCACATCATTGATGTGATTATTTTTGCTTCAACCATCATATATGATTTAAGAAACTCATGAAGTGAAGAATAGTCTACTAACACCTATTTGTCACCCATCCCAATATTCTTTTTTCCTTGCTAAAGTTCCAAGAATTCTCCTGCTACTGGTTTCTTTCTGCCTCTCTAGTTATATTTGAAGTGAGTTTCTTATAGACAGCATAAAATTGAGAC
The DNA here is from genome assembly GCF_008692025.1 of Phocoena sinus. Taxonomy (NCBI): domain Eukaryota; kingdom Metazoa; phylum Chordata; class Mammalia; order Artiodactyla; family Phocoenidae; genus Phocoena; species Phocoena sinus. The sequence continues at coordinate 13,004,094 of NC_045777.1, forward strand.
ATGTTTTTAAATTCACTCTGCCAATCCTTGCATTTCAAATGGTGTATTTAGATCATCTACATTTAATGTAATTATTGATATGATAGGGCTTAAGTGTGACATTTTTTGTTTTCTTTGTTCTTTCTGGTTTCCATTTTTTTGATCTTCTTGTGGGTCACTTGAACAAGTTTTAGTATTTCATTTTGATTTATCTGTGGTGTTTTTAAGTATATCTCCTTGTATAGATTTCCTTAATGGTTGTTCTAGATATATTGATAACATCACAGTTTACTAGTATCATCACTTTACCAGTTTGAGCAGAGTGCCTGCCTCATAAAATCCAATGAGATACCGCAAGTAGAGTGTTTAACACAGGAAATGGCAGTAATAAAATAACAATAATACCCAACCTTTATTGAGTGCCCATTATACAACCAGGCACTGTTCTAGGCACTTCCTATGTATTAACTCATTTAATCATTACAATGATCCAATGAGGAAGATAATATTGCACTCAATATATAATCAGGATGGTAAGGCATAGAGGGATGAAGTAACTTTCCCAGGATCACAAGGCTAGTAGCCCAGGGACTAGAAATTGAGGGAAACCCTCACTGGCCCTAGCCCTGAGGGAGCTAGGAGCAGGCAAGTTACTGTAGGAGAGGGTTGCCACGTGGAGCTGAGGCCACAGGAAGAGGATCTCAGCCACTGCGACATCACGACCCAGAAAGGGGATCTGCCCACGCTGTCTCCTTCCTGTCTAAGCTGGGGCCTCTTCCTAAGGGCCAAACACAGCCAGAAACCACAGGGTAGGAGAGCACGAGTGACCCGCCAGTGGAGGTGAGTCTCTCCCAAGGCACAGAGCAGCGCTGAGGAGGGGTAGGAGCAATGGGGTGGGAGAAGCAGGGCAGCCGCCCCGCCCTTGCTGTGGTTGTAGAACGGGCTGCACGGGGCCACGGGGGCAGGGAGGTTGTTTCCAGGCCATAAATACTGTGGTGGGAGTTTTGTTTCCAGGCAGAAGTTTGCAAAGTGGATGTGACCTTAGAGAGGGCAGCAGGGGCCATGTTACGTGGGACCCCATGGGTTGTGGTGAGGTTTGGGTTTTATTTTAAGGGAAAGAGGCGTGGGTTAGGGGGTTTTAAGCAGAGGAGGGACATGCCTGTCTTAGGTTTCAACATGACCCCTCCATCTTCACGTGGAGGAAGAACTGTCAGGGGTTAGAGTCGAAGCAGGGAACCTCGGAGGAGGCCAGGTCAACAATCAGAGAGATGATGCTGGGGCCTGGCAGAGCCGGATGATGGTGAGAAGGGGCCAGACTTGCTGTGTGTCTGGGAGATCAAGGTCTAGAGAAAGAGCAACGGCATCTCCGAGAATTTTTACCTGAAATACCAGGTTGGTGACTGAACACCAAAACTTCTCTCTTGGGATCCATAAATGTTTGTTGGAGAATATGTGGTCAAAAGAGGATAAATCTTAGGCTTGGGTTATAATTTGGCATTGATGACTGTTGATGGAAACCAACACAATAAGCTGGTCCAAGAAAGGGAGCTATGGGTGTGATATAGACAAAGAGGAGAGCAGAACAAGAGAAATCGTGGATGGTTGAAAATATATCTGTGCACGTGTGTATACTTGTACATGATAGGTATATAGGTATATAAATTTACATATGTATTTATTGGAAATGACAGAACCCAGCTTTGAACCCAGAACCCATGTTCTTAACCACTGCACTGTTTAGCCAGTCTCCTGATTTCATTGATATTGAGTTGTTTCCATATGAAAGATTATCTTTCACTGTTATGAGTAATGTTCCTGGGAATGTCTGTACCCATGCATCCCTGCACCCTGAGTAGGCATTTCTGAAGCCAAATTCAGGGAGTAGATGTGTCTTAGAGCCCCTCGCTTCTGTGGCATCTGGCAGCCCACCCTTTATTTTTTTTATTTTTATTTTTTTGCGGTACGCGGGCCTCTCACTGTCGTGGCCTCTCCCACTGAGGAGCACAGGCTCCGGACGTGCAGACTCAGTGGCCATGGCTCACGGGCCCAGCCACTCCGCGGCACGTGGGATCTTCCCGGACCGGGGCACGAACCCATGTCCCCCGCATCGGCAGGCGGACTCTCAACCACTGCGCCACCAGGGAAGCCCTGGCAGTTCACCCTTTAGATCAGTGCCTGAGAGCCTTTCCTGTTCCAGTAGAGCTGGGACTTCCTCTCCAGCAGCTGAACTGGCCTTTGAAGGTGGCCAAGCTCCTTCCAGGAGATGGGGAATGGGAAGCGGGGATAGGCCTTCTCAACCTCTAAACAGACCCAGGTCAATTATGATGCCCTCCCACCAAAGTTCACATTTCTCCCAGCTGGGTAAGTCTGGCATGCAGAGGTGGAGGTCTGGGGAAAATTGTGTCACAGCTATTTTCTGCCCATCCATGCCACAGTTCTGATGGTTCTCTGGGCTGGAGACTTCTAGAACAAGGTCACCCAGGCTTCCTTCCAGTCCCAGGGGCAGGTGAACCGTCATTCCCCCTAATTTGGGGCTGGTTGGGGTGCAGCAAGAAGAGGGATTCCTCCTGTTTCCTAACTGTGAGGGAGCAGTGGATGGAGTCTTCTTTCCCTGCGGAGAGAGTATCACGGGGAGGGTCCAGATCTTCGGTCCTTTGTCAGGAAGGCTGTGGCAGTGGTGGACTCTTCCGGGACACCAGTGGACAGGTAGTACAGGCTTAATTCAACCCAGATGAATCTCTGGGGGCCAGCTCTTGGCCAGGCCTGGGACACTCAGAATGATTCACAGCTCTGGTCTTGAGGATCAACCAACATAGCTCTAGGTTCCCTACCATCGTCCAGGCACATGCAGTTGCGCTGGTTTTGCAATAACCCAGTGCCTCCTCTACCATTCAGACTTTTCTGGACTGGACTTTGTATTTTTACGCTTAAATAATTTTGTTTTAAAATGGGTAGTATATCCTGACTGTGAAGAGGAAACCAATATTCACTGAAATAAGGAGAAGTTTGGTGGAAAACCAAGTACAATGGAAACAGTTATTAATCTTCAGCAAGTTACTACCTCCCATGATGGCTGATATGACTTTATTTATGAGAGTGAGAAGAAGAGAGGCATTAAAGGTGCAGTCGCTCCTCACTGAGACTTTCTCCTTGACCTAATCAGTAGGTTGGAGACGGGGAAAAGAAGAAATTTCTCAGGTGTGAGCCACAGGCTTTTTTCTTTTCTTTTCTTTTTGCGGTATGCGGGCCTCTCACCGCTGTGGCCTCTCCTGTTGCGCGGAGCACAGGCTCCGGACGCGCAGGCTCAGTGGCCATGGCTCACGGCCGCAGCCGCTCCGCAGCATGTGGGATCTTCCCGAACCGGGGCACGAACCCGTGTCCCCTGCATCAGCAGGCAGACTCTCAACCACTGCACCACCAGGGAAGCCCTTCAATGCTTTTGAGAAGCAGCAAGGAGGCCTGTGCAGTTGGAGCAGAGGGATTGAGGAGGGGGCGTGGTAGGAGTTGGGGTTGGAGAGAGGATGGGGCTGGGGGTGGTCACATCATGTCGGGCCTCATGGGCCATGGTGAAGACTTTGGCTTTTATTCTATGCAAGAGGTTAGGCCACTAGAGGATTTTGAGTGATGATCCAACTCAATGTATCTAAGGGCCCCTGGCTGCCAAGTGGGATACACAGGGTGATGGATGCCCGAAGACCAGTTAGGAGACTTGGACAATAGTCCAGGTGAGAGATGACAGTGACCAGACACAGATTTAAGTCAAACCCTGGGTTTACAGACTCTGGCTTTATTCTCACAGTTCCAACCTCCCTCCCTCTACTTTCCCAAAGAATTCCTGCCATCACAAAATCTAGTTATTTATAGGTAAAAAAAACAGAACATACATGAAGAAATCATCTCAGTTCTCCATCCCAAGCAGTGCTGCTGAACCTTCTCAGAAGGGGAGGCACTGCAGGCATTTGGTCTGAAGGGGGCGCTGTGTGCAATGGCTTCCAGACTGAGCTTCCATCTTTGAAACTTCAAAGTACCAGACACCCTCTGAGTCCCAGTCAGTACTGTTTGCTCTGAACTTTGGAGTATGGTGTCCATTCGGCATTCTCCAAGTGCACTGCAGGGAACACACCAGTAGAACCTGGCATGCCCTCAAGTATCATTTATTCCACTATTTGTTCTTTAAAGTTTTCAAGAAAAATGTGTAAAACTAGCACATCAAATCCATGCTTCCATAGACAATACTGCTTGGTTGGAGGCTCAAATTTGAAAGAGTGAGTCCATTTAAAGAAGAACATTAAATGATATTCCAAGTAGTACATTAAAATGGCCCAAAAACAACAACCATGAAGGGAGTGTGTATGAATGGATGACGCTTGGGAAACGCTGAGTTTCTGGCTAGCAGTATGGTTCTAGCACTGGCATTTAAGCGCCATCATTGCGGTTGGAGGGGGCCCTCCCCAGCTCATTAGAGTCCCAGAGAGAGGTGTCAGGGTGACCTCACCCCCAGCCCAGCATGGTGGAAAGGTTTGGTCCCGGAAAGAAATTGGGTCTGTTTTTTTTCCACACGTCCTTAGGCTAATGCTGGAGAAAACAAGTTTTGGTTGGCTGACTATTTAAAACTGGCTTCTTTCGCCCTTCATGGCGATGTCTTCCAGGTGCTTTACCTCTCATCTAGGCTGTCCTTCTGCTGCAGGGCGAGGGGGTGGGAGGAGATTAGATCATATATTTTTGTGTTAAAGATGTTGATATATAAAGCTTGGTAGTTACAGCATCTTAAATAAGTCAAGTTAGTGTCCCGAGGGGAGGCTCACCATGTACCGTTTATGCACGAATGCCTCCATCATTTAAGAGGCTGGTTAAACATTGTGGTTTAAGAGCAGATTAACAAAGCTCTCCACAGCCGGCAGATTGGGCAGGAACGAGTGCACAAGCAGACACGCAGGGAGCTGGCCGGCAAGAACACCCAACAGCTAATCGCCTCCAAAATTAGTAGGATGGAAAAGTAGGAGCCTCAGACCCTGGTTTTGCACAGGTTGAAAATAAGAAACGGTTCCGCAGGCTGTTTTGCTTTTTGCCTACGCAGCATTTGGGGCTGCTGAGTGCAGGTGAATTATTCACCAGGTGGTGGCCTCATGCTTTCCAGGAGAAGTCTGACAGGTTGGGTGGGCATCCAGCTTTGTCCTTTTTACTGCATAAGGTGCAGGAGAGAGGATTCAGCCTCCGTGATGACCTAGCAAAGCCTTTAGCAAGCAGTGATTGGTTCTGGTGTCTGAGGACCCCACGGCTGGCTCATCGGGGTCCAGCAAAGCTTTCCCTTCCACCAGCCAGTCAGAGGGACCCCAGTCTAGGCCCTAAGACTTGCCTTTTTTCCTTTCTGACCTACTTTGTCTGGACTATGCCATCCAAGCCCCAAATACCTCTTACAGACAACAAAAACCCAAACTCAAGACCAGGACCATTTCAGATAGCAAGAAGTGACATGGAGAAATGAGTCACAGGCTGGTAGGGACAGAAGGGGAATGGGAGGAGGTGGTTTACCTTAGATCAGACGCTCATGGAAGATTTCTTGGAGGAGGTGACATTTTAGAAGAGTCCCATGGGAACTTAGGGAGTCACTTACAGTGATATCTGGGGAAGGCTGTTCCAGGCAAGGGGAACAGCAAGAAACAAGAGCCCTGGCGCTGGATGAGTTTGGAAACGAAAAAGTTCCCGTGGGGCTGAGGTGAAATGGGAGGAGGCTGGATCCTGCAGGACCTCATAGACCAGTGTGAGGAACCTGAACTTGACCTTGAAGGCCACGAGGAGGCATTAAGGGGCTTTTGGTGAGGAGGTGACATGGCCTGTTGTCCATATTAGAAATTCACTCCCTCCTGTTACCTAGGAGATGGAGGGAGTGACAGGGGAGGTGGGGAAGTGGACAGAAATAGAAGGGGTGACAGGAAAGGGGGAGGTGGGTCTGACCAGATGTAGTAAGGGGCACTTCCTCCTCATACCAGTTAATCATTAACTCTCTTTACTGAGCCCTAATTATGGGTGAGGCATTCTTCTAAGTCCCCATCACAAATCACCTTGTTTGATCCTTAAACAGCCCTCTAAGGCAGGTACTGTTATTATCTCCAATTTATACAAGAGGGGACAGACGTGGAGTAATTTGCCTGAGATCTCTCAGTAAGTGTCAATGTCAGGATTTGAACCAAGGTCCTCTTGCTGTCCTCTCCTCCAAGGAGCCACAGCCACCTGAAATCCGAGACAATATTCAGGACCCTGGGGGGCTAACCAGAAGCTAGTTGCTAAGCAACCTACTTGTTTTCAGCACATCGTGGGGATGGAGTCAGAGCAAAGTCGTTGGTAGTCCTGGTTCTCACATGGTCAGGATCTGACCAATTAGAGTATCCCATTCCCTGGACTATAGTGATTGGTTTAGAGCTGTACATGTGACTCAGGATGGTCCAGATGGAGTCAGTTCCAGGACTCTGACATCAGTGTTCAGATAGGTACCCGGCTTCCATCGGGTGGCAGAGATGAGAGGCCATTCCTTAAACTCCAGGAAAATGGCAGGCTGAGGGTGAAGTTGACAGAGGCAAGGTGAGTTCTGACAAAATTCTCAGAGTGCCAGGATTGAGCTGAGCTTTATTGAGCTAATATAAATTCTCTTTTTCTGTTAAGCCAGTTTGAGTGGATTTTCCCATCACTTTTAACCCAAAAGTGCCACAGCTGGAAGTGCTCTTATCTGGGCCAGCCTCCCAAGCAGGCTCCCCTGTGCTCCAGGCTTGAATCCCTCCCACAGAGCCGGGCAACCCCAGAGAAAGAAGTGCCTCTCTTTCCCTCATGTTCCAGCTAATGTCCCCAGCATGTCTGCATTGGACCAACTTGGGCATATGCCCGTGTCTGAGAGCCATGGTGACACCCTTGACTCCAGCCACGGTGGAACACACAGAGCAGCCAAGCCTGGACACCTGTTAACCTCAGGCACCAGGAGTGTATGGCCAGCCCCTCTGAAACACATGCAGAGAATACTTGCCAAGAGACTGGGCAGTGGGAAAGTAATAGTTAACCTGGGAGCTACAGACCATGGGCATCCTGGAAGAGCCTAGGAGTAGGCAGGCTTCCTGAAGCAAGACCTGGGAAGGGTGGGAGAGTGGGCAGGATTTGGTGGACAAGCTCCGCCCTCTCTAAGCACCAGTGGTCACACACAGAGTCCTGTCCCCATTTGACCTGCCATATTGGCGAGAAAGGTCTTTTCTCCTGGCAGAGAAGAGGCAAGACGGGCCCTGGAGGGAGTCTTGGTATGGGAAATGGGAGACCTGGCCTCTCATCCCCAGCCCAGAGGGACTTGGGAGCACCATAGTTTTACCTTTCTGAGACTCAGTTTTCTCATTTGCAAAATGGGAGCAACCGGCCCCTCTCTGGACCTCAGGCTTCCCTCTTCTGTCAAACGGGGTGGGGGGGATGCAGTTCGAGAACCTGGCTGGTCCTGAAAGTCTCTCGGGGCATCAGCCCAGCCTGGCAGGGAGACCCTTCCGGAACCCACGTCGGCAATTCTGAGCCTGTGGAAGCCTCAGGAAGCTTCTCAGCTCCCTGTTGGAAGAAGGTAATTAGCTGTGTTAACAGCCTGATTATGGGGTCTGCGTTTGGGTGCCTGCCGCCCCAGAGGAAGAGGGGAGATTCTCAGCTGGAGAACTGCTAATGTGATGAGGTGGTGGTTTTATGAGCACATCTCACAAACAAGCTGTGCACTTAGCATGACACATAAGGGAAGAGTAAATATCCATGGTGAGTGATGGAGGGGAGGAGAGCACTCCCGTGGGGCTCCAGGGAATCTTTCAGAAAGAGGGAGGAGTAAACAGTAACAAGCCCCTGCCCCTCCCATGACTTGACTGCCTGGGACACAGGGAGTTAAGGAGGTGTTGGCTCCCGTACCCTACAAGGCTGCCCATCATCTCTCTGAATCTCCGGATGTGAAGTCTCCAGCTGCTGCTGACCAGCCCCGCTTGGCAGTCTGTGGACACCTCAGATCGAGCACATCCCAAACTGAGCACGGACAGTCCCCACCCTGAGCCTGCTCCTCCCACAGGTGTCTCCTTTGCAGTTGATGGTGAGTGCCCAAGAGAATGGGAGAGAAGGGCCTTAGCTAAGATGCTAAGGCCACGTTGAGCGCTAAGGCGGTGCCCAGTGGAAAACATTATCCACAATAATTAAAACTACCTGTTATAGCAGAGGGCGGGATAAATAGATAGAGCACAAAGGATTTTTAGGGCATTGAAACTGCTCTGTGTAATACTATAATGGTAGATACATGTCACCATGCATCGTCCAGACTGGTAAACGTACAACACCAAGAGTGAACCCTAATGTAAACTGTGGACTTTGGGTGACGATGATGTGTCAGTGTAGGTTCATGGATTGTAATAAATGTCCCACTCTGGTAGGGGATGTTGACAATTGGAGAGGCGGTGCATGTGTAGGGACAGAGGGTAGATGGGAATTCTCTGTACTTTCTGCTCAATTTTGCTGTGAACCTAAAATGTTCTAAAAAATAAAGTTTACTAACTTTTTAAAAAGTAACTGATTTAGAAGGATACTCTCTAAATTCATAATTGTCTCCAAGGTGAGGAAATGGGGCATTCTGGGAAATAAAAGGGACTTTAATTTTATCTTTAATTCTTATCACCTTTTTTAAAGAACTAGAGGCACAAGTTGGATAAAATGTTTATAATCGTCCATTCTGGGTATGTTGAGCCACATGTATTTGTTCTTGATCTTTGTACTTTTATATCTATCAGCCACTTCTCATATAAAAATATGACAAAATAAATAACCTGTCATGGCAGTGGACCCAGAGAACCCAGGAGATGGGTGGGAGGCCTGAACCAGGGTGAGGGTCTGGCAGTGGGACACAGCGGGTGGGTGGAACCAGACAACGCTTTTATCCAGAAGGTCAGGGAAGAGATGTGAGCTGACCTCGAGGTACAGACTGGTGGCCAGTGAGGGACATGGAGCTGCTCCCTGAAAGCCTGTCATTTGGTTCATTTTCCTGAGGAGGGAAGGCTCTGTGCACGTGGCAGACTCTTAGTAAAAACTATGGGGGGCCATGTGTTCCTAACCCCATGAGTTAGTGCCTGTGGGCCCGTCCAGGTGAGGGATGGTGATTTCAGCTGCCTAAAGAACTGGCCCCTGTCCCCAAGACCATACTCACTGCTTCCCGAGAAAAACAAGGAAGAGAAGTGCAGTTTCAGGCTCCCTGGGAGCCTTACGTGCCACAAATTTGCTGAACCAGAGACCCCAGCAGGAGGTGATGCAGTGAGGTTTCTCTTTCTTTTCCTTCTCGTCACCCCCCAGGTGCTGGTGCCCTGAGTTGGAGTCGTTCCTCACTCCCTCCATCCCTGTCTCCTCCTTGGTGGGTGGCCCTAGGATGCCCATTCCTGAGCCCCCTCACTTCTTCTGTCTGCAAAATGGGTTGCAGTCTGCAAAGCAGCCTGGGAAAATCCCCACGATGCTGTGAGATGTGAGCCCCGCCCCAAACACTCCATAAACAATTCGGGGTATGAAATAAATACCCCGATCTCCTCTGGGATAATTAGATCCTGGTCACTGATTTATAATAAATAGCAACAACAGCAGTAATAATAATGGTGACTTTTTAGAAAAATTGCCGGCACCTGGCAGGAATATTAATGATTCATCTCTCCTGGGATTTTATTCTGGAGTCGGTATGCTGTTATGCTAGATTCAGGTTGATTATTCTGCAATCTGGACCACATCGACTTGCTTACAGCGGCTCTGAAACCTAGCAGCCACGCCCGCCTCAGTCCCTATTCCTCCTTCCTTCTCAGGTCTTCTTGGCTGTTCTTGAGCATGTATTCCTGCACTGGAATTTGAAGATGCTTTTACCCTGGAGTTGTTCTGCCTGAGTTCAAATCTTGCTTCCAACATCTCACAACCTGGGTCACTCGCTGCCCACCTTGGGCCTCAGTTTCCCCATCTGTAAATGGTGGGCGGGAAAAATACTACTGAATCGGACTTTCAGGGATGGAGCTTGAGTGAGATCTCGTGTATTCAGGTAGTTGGAATAGTGCCGGGCATGTGGTAATTGACAATAAATGGTAGCTATTTTAGTATCATTATTATTACAAAAATTAACGTGAGACTGGAGGACTCCAGTCCTATTTGCCTCAGACAGACTTCTTTGGGGCCGGTGAGCGTCATCCCTTGAGATCAGAGGCCCCATATAATCCCTCTGCACAGGCTGTGATCCTGCAATATCTAGGCTCCACCCCCATGTACACAAAGGGCAGCAAAGCCCAGCCCACTCTGGCCCATGCACACGTGCACACTTGTCTGTGCACACACTTGCACACCCAGTGCACATGTACTCTGCTAAAATATCCCAGGCCCTGGGGTCGCAGTACGTCCTAGCACCACCACCTCCCTGCCCCGGGGAAGCCCTGGACAGAGGTGTTTGCTCTCCTTCAGGCTCCTGGGGCTGGGTTTGAGCCTCCTTGGTGCTCTCACCCCGGGCCTCCTGGAGTGGCCATCTTCCCAGCAGAAAGCCCAGCCCTCGGGGTGGCCCTGACCTCTCACCCCACAACATGCCCTCCCTCAGGCGTGCAAGCACAATTGGGGGCGAGGTGTGGATTTGCGCCCAGGCGTGATGGAGGGATCTCAGGGCGCTGGAGGAGCTCTGAGGGAAGCCGACATCCTCCCTTCCCTCACCCCCTACCCCCCTCCCCACACTCCTTGCCCTGCAGCTTCTCCTCCTCTTCCCACTGTGTCCCTGCGGGTCCTCTCAGCTGGGGAGGAGAAAGGCAGCCCGACGGTGAGTCTGCATTAGATGCTGCTCATTTGTGTTCTCCAAGCTGGGGGCAGAGCACCGGTGGGGTGTCAGCAGCCCCTGGGGAGGAGGGCGGGCTTCCTGGGGTTGCTCATATACCACAGGTTGCATTTCGGGGTGTGCACAGGAGGCTTGCCCTCATGAGACAAGGGGTGCGGTTCTGGAGAGAGGCCTCCACCCAAGACGCCGTGCCTCCTGGGAACTTCACAGGTGTCATGGATGGAAAAGAATGAGGATGCCACTCCCCCAGGCACCACTGCATGTGAAATCCTAAGCTGAAAACCCTCCTCTGGATGGTTGGAGCATCTTGACCTTGGCTGAGGCATGTCCCACCTCTCAGACTCACTCTCCTGCTCTGAGATAAGGAAGCTCGGTGACATCCATGATTTCTGTGTCTATGTGTCCATCCCTGTCCACCTCTGATTCCCCTCTGTGGACCAGGCCTCCCTCACACTGAGCCACTGTGTGAACTGGGCAGGGCTGACCCCAAACCCCAACACTGGGGTGGGCGTGTGACCTAGGAGTGGCCGAGCAGACCCATCCAGCCTCTTGGACACTCGGATTGGCTGTGGGATGGACGTGTGACCCAAAATGGGCCAATGAGGGCCTGCCCCTGGGGCTTTTGCTGGATCTGGTGGGAAGAGACTCTCTCTGTGCGATGGGGCTGCTGGGCTGGTGGGACAGAAGCTGGGAGCTGCTGACGGTCACCTTGGTCACTACATGGAGACAACATGCTTGAGAGTGAAGCCAACCCAGAGGAAAGCAGAGCCCAGACATGGAGAGAGACTGATTCATGACTGAATTGTTGGAGTCCCTGGATCCAGCTGGGTCAGAAGCTCAATACACCTGACTTTACCTGAGACAGTAAATTTTCTTTTTTTCATTTAAGCCCATTTGGATCGAGTTCTGCCACTGGCAACCAGAAGAATCCCAACTACCAGAACCCAGAGTTTGCTCTGGGGACATCTAAGTGGTGGGTCCAAGCAGACCCTCAGAAGGGGGCGCTTCAGGAAGGCTGTGTCCTGGGTGTCTGGGACCAGGCATGAGGATGGGGCAGTGCTGAGTTCTCTCCCCCACCCCAGGATGGCCCCCATGGTCCCCTGAGCACCCAGCTCACAGCCCTCTGTCCATGGACCACACAGTTGACTCCGCCAGGCCCAGTCAGGTGGCTCTGGACAAAGAGAGTCAGAGGAGGCTTCCTGGAGAGCAGAATCTGAATGGGATGAGGGAGGAGAGGTACACGGGACACGTGCCCACTTGAAAAACGGATGGCTGCCCCATCTGACGCTGCCACCGTCCTCTGTCCTGCTTTCTTTTCTCCACAGCTCTGCGGTCATGATTACGTGTTTTGTCTCTTCCCCCAAATTAGGCTGGAAGTTCCATGAGGGCAGGGATCTTGGTCCACGGTCTTCACTGCACAGCCCTGGCACATAGTGGGAGCTTTATAGAAATATGTTCACAGGAGGAATGAACTCTCCCTTCTGGGCACAGCACCCTGACTGTCCTTTGGGGAACCTCCATGCTGCACTCTCTGCTCATGAGCTTTGAGTGGGGGGAGCCCCACACCCACTGCATGTGGGTCCATGACCCAGGCCTGGCAATCGGCATATCCAGGACCGCTGGCTACACCTGGACAGGTGGTACCTGCACAAGAGGCTGAAATTCCTGCCCCCCAAGCCTGTGTCCTCACAGGGCATAGGGCTTCTTCTTCCAAGAGAAAGGGGTACCCTTTCTAACTGACGCCAAGGTACCTCAAGGGGAAATCCTGGCCATGAACAAATCCCCTTGACCCCAGTGTTTGGGTCAGAGATGGGCATGTGACCAAGTTGGATCAACCAGGTGAATTCTGAGAAATCTGCAGATGCCACCAGGAAGAGAAGGTCTTCCCTCTGAGGTTGCTGTGTTGGCAGGTGGCATCTCCCCCGAGTGAGGGAAGAGGAAAAGAACAGTACTGTAAGGCTGGGAGAAACTGAGTAGAGTCCCCGCATCCAGCCCTACCTGAGGCCCACCCCATCCCTGGAGCTGTTTAGTTCTATGAACCCACACATTTTCTTTTTGCTTACATCTCTTGGAGTTGAGTTTTCTGTCCTTGCAACTTTAGGACCCTGTCCGACCTTGCATCAGTGTAGTGGTACCCACAGGGCAGCCGTGAAAATTGGATGAGAGCTGCCTTTGAAAAGCACTTTGTTGTTTTTAAACACTTTATGCATATGAAGGGCTGCTGGAGGTGCTGGTGGCTTGTCCCCTCCCCAAAGGGGGTTTCAGTTACTCACAGCAGCTCTCTTTCAAATGAGTGATTTTCTCCTTTCCTATTTTTCCTCTTGAAAAATGACAAATTGAAGCACTTGATTTTCCTCCTCCAAGCCAATTAATGTGGACGTGCTCAGCGCCGATGCTGGGCTGTGAAAGACAAGTCATTTATATCAATTAGCAAAGCACACATGAACTTTATGGCTGTGCGCAGACTCCAGGGGAGGCTGTCCTTTGAGAAGGGAAGCCCAGTGGGGAAGCCAGGGGTGAAGACCCCATCAAGAGCACGTGGAAGGTGTAGGATTTGGGGGCCATTAGGGTTGTGTTGTGATGGCATTTGGGTCCAGCCACTTCTCCTTCCCTCAAAGTCCCCACGGAATTTCCAGACACAGCCATACCTCACTGTTAGCAGAGGTTTTGTTCCCAAACCTCAAGGCGGACGCCATATAGACAGGCTGGAATGTCGAGTCTATCTCCAAAGTGTGCCTGAACCCCTGTATGCCTTCCTAGGCCAAGCCCCAGGCTAAAGTCACTGTCCTTAGCTGCTACCTATCCCTTTTGCATCCATTCAAACAAACACTTAGGGAGCACCGCTGCCTAGCAGCTACTGTTCTATGTGCTGATATTACAGAAGTAAGCAAGATAAACACAACTCCCTGCCTTCCTAGCACTGTCCTTGGCACTCTGTAGACTGGACGAGATATGGGAGAGATCTGTTGTCTCAAGGAACTTCGGGTTTCTAACTGGAGTTCCGTTTACTCAAATGAAGTCCTTATAGAATTAGGTATGGGTGAGTCAGGCAGAGAAACAATGTTCACAGAAATTAGATTAAACAAAGAGGACAACTGGAGCCATCCACTAAGGCCTGACCTGGGCCCTGTTGACAGAGTCTTGGCAGGAAAGGGGCAGACACCACACCTGGCCCGGAGAACATGCTGAGGGAAGGCTTTCGCTTTTGGTGTTTGGTTTCTGTTTTAATTGATGTGAAAGGGATTCCAGGCAGGGACTAGAAAAAATCCCTGCCCTCTCGAGCTGACGTTCTATTTGAGAGGAAGACAAACAGTGATAGAGGTATGTAAGAAAGATGTCAGACAGTACAAGGTCTATGGGGAAAAAAATAAAGGACAGAAGAGAGGGAGGCTGTGTTACCAAGTCCAGGTTCATACTGCTCACCCTGTGACAGGCCAATAAATCGAGAGTCGAGTTGCTGGGGCAAAAGGAATAGCAACTTTATTCGTAAAGTCGGCAGCCCAAGATGGCGGACTAGTGTCCCAAATAACCATCTTACCCGAGTTAGAATTCAGGCTTCTTTTATACTAAAAGGGGGTGTGGTTGCTTGTTGCAGACTTCTTGGTGTTGCAATCCTTTGTTCTGGTGGTCAGGTCAGGATGTTCCAATAAACCTCCAACAAGACAAATGTTACTCTTTGTTTTGCAACTTTTATCTCCAAATGAATGGAAAAGTGCTACACCTTTAAAGGTCAGAGCCTTGCGAATGGGCTAGCCTGTATATTTCAGGCTCTAGGAAACATTCTTAATTTGTAGCAAAAGCAAAAGAATACAAAGGTTAAAGTAAAAGAAAGATCCAATAAGGAGTCTGATTTGTTCTTCCCTATTACAGCTGCAGTGACAAACTGGGAGATCAGGGCCGGCTTCACAGAGGGGGAGACATGTAAGCAAAGACCTGGCGGAGCTGATGGAGGGGGCCAGAGGACACTGGGGAAGACCTTTCCAGGCAGAGGGAAGAGCAAGGACAAACTTTCCAAAGGGGGAGCATGTCTGGTGCATGGGAGGAAGTGTGACTGGAACAGAGGGAGTGAGGGGAGCGTTCTAGGAGCTGGAGTCAGAGGGGCAGGGGCATGAGGAAGGATGTGTGGGCCCTGCGGGCCCTTGTGGAGACTTGGCTTTTGTTGTGAGTGAGGTGGGAGCCATGGAGGGCTCTGGGCAGGGGAGGCATAGCCTGACTTGCATTTTCGATGGATCCCTGTGGCTGTGAGTAGAGAATAAACTGTAGGGGGTGGGGAGGGCAGAATTAGGCAGAGTGTTGGATAATTGTGGATACCACAATTATCCAGGCAAAATGCTTTAGGAAGGAGGTTTGGGGTGGGGTACGGATGAGGTGTCTTGACCTTGCTCCTGAATAATTCTTGGGAATTAGAAAGTAGGTAAGGGGAGGTAGAAAGAGGCCTGGACTCTCTGTGGGTTTTGAAAAGCTCATGGGATCCCTGCTTGCAGGGACCTTGGGGTGATGTGTGTTTGTTTCTGCACTTACTCATTCCTTCACGTTGGAATTCATCCATTTATTCCAGACCTGTGAGAGGCTTTGAATCCAGACGGGCCTGAGTTCAATTCCTGTCTCCACCACTCCCTAGTCGGGTGTCTCTGACCTCCCCGGGCCTCAGTTTCCACATCTGTAAAATGGGGAGCACGCAGTACTTGCACCTAATGGGTTGCTGGGAACTCCCAGTGAGATAGTGCATGAGGAGTGCGTTTATCCCAGCGTGGAGCAAACCTTCAACACAATGGAGCTTACTTTCCCTTCCTCTCTCCCTCCCTCCCAAATGTCCATCTTTCCTTCCTCCCTCTTGTCTTTACCTCACTCGATTAGGCTATAGATTCCAAGAGTGCAGTGATTTTTATCTGCCGTGTTGTTGTTGTTCAGTGTTTTATCCCCAGTGCCTGGAACCTTGCTTGGCACAGAGCAGGTGCTCCACAAACATCTGGTGAATGGATGGATTCCCTTCAGTCCTGAGCAGATGGGAAGCACCCCTGGGGGCGGAGCGGCAGGGTAAATTCTAAATTCCAGAAAAGTAAATCAGAGTGGGGGCGACAGACAAGTGCACGGGGACCTTGTTCTACAGTCTCGGAAGCCCCACAAACGAGCGTTGATGAAATGTTTAATGTCTTCTTCAGCTCGTGTGCAAGCTGTAGGTCAAATTTATGGGCCAGAGAGAGTCGTATTTTTAATCTGCTCTATGTAATTTTTATTGCCTTAGGGCCCATTGTGTAATCAATATACTCTTTATATAAATATATGTCTAGGAGCGTATTTTTATTGTTTCTGATATTTATGAATATCTACCAAGGCCTCTCGGCCTGGGAGTGTGGCAGTGCCGGGGGTTGGGGGGGTAGATCCCTGGAGTGGGACCCTCACAGCCAAGTTAACAGGAAGGCTTCTGATTTAAGGAGCATCTACGGGGTCCTGAGTCAGCCACCCACGTGTGTGATGTGATTTCACTGAATCCTCAGGACAACCCCAGGGGGAGGATCCTGCCACTCTTTCCTTTTTCTTAATTGGAGATAATTTTACTTTTTATTATCATTAAAATTAAAACAACTGCTACTGCTTCCATTTCCTCCAGTGGAGGAATCTGAAGAGCAGAGGCTCTGGTGATTTTCCCAAGGTCACGCAGCCCTTAAGGTCAAACCTGGACCTGACCCCACATACACCCTGACTTACTCCAAAGCCCAGGCTTTGAATCAGCTTTTGTCATGCTCTTGGGCCAGATAACTCATTCCAAACAGCCTCCTAAACTCTAGAAAGACAAGGATTTACGCACGTGAATAAAAGGTTTAAGGTCTGTTCTGGCCCGTATGTCAATTGTGCGTCATATTTATGGTTCCAGAAAGTTATCTTTTTTGTGCATATTTTTATCATACCGCGGGGCCCTTGATACAATAAGTGTTTTATAAGGTTTGGAGGATAATTTTATTCCTTTTCAATATTTACAGAGGTTCAAAGTTGTAGCTTTGCCTTTAAGGCAAATTGACACAACGTGGTCCTATCTGCGACTTGTTTGATGCTAAGCCCTTGGTTAGAAAACAACCTCCAAGAAGGACCTTGGGCCTTTGGTGGGCGCGAGTAGTTTTCTGATGACCCTGGAGGGAGGCAGTGTCCAAGGACAGAGCACGGGGAGGAGGGAGGACATTTAAGTGGAAAAAAAGCCCCAGTGAGTGGGCCAGCAGGGCTGCCTCGGGGCTCAGAGAAGACCCCCATTCCTGTGAACCAGGAACTGCAGAGCAGACCTGGGGGAAGAGGCAGCACTGGGCCAGGCCTTGAAGGGCAAGTGGGGCCTCAGGAGACGGAGGAGATGGGGGCAGAGCTTCCCCAGGGAACCATTTGACATTATCCATGTGACAGTTGCCACTGTGGAAAGGTTTCCTTCCCCCCCAAGATGCTCTGGTTGACATCCCCGAGCTCTCAGGAACTCAGGTTTCACTCTGTTGTTTCTTCCATAAATCTTCCCCAGACATTCTTGGACTGGAGACTGAAAAGACAGAGCCTAAATCCATGGAGGGAGGCATGACGATACTCTTTGCCTGGAGGAGGGAGAGTCTAATGAAGCCCTTGTTCTAACTCAGCAGGTGTCAGCGGGGGACCAGGGTGGGCACTGGCTCCTGGCTGGCTCTGGTGGAAGCTGCTACTGGGGAATTGTGTCCTATAATTGGACAAAAGATTCCCACCATCAGGCAAGGAGGCCAGAGGGGGCATACGTGTGTATGGATGTCTGTGTGGGCATGAACGTGTGTGTGTTTGTGCAGGCTATATATTCATCAAGTATTTAATTTTTTTCAGGCAACATTTACCAAATACCTACTGTGTACCTCGGATTGCACTAGATCCTTAAGATTCAGTGGTTAAAATGGCAGACAAGAGACAGACAACACTAAGTAGCATCGACTAATAAGGGATAAAGTTAATTTTAGGATGTCATAAGTAAGGAGGGAAATTAACCAGGCAGTGTTTTGAAGGTCAAGGAGGGAGCAGGGGCACCCACCCATAGACGGGAGGGTTGTGGAGGCTGTGATGATGCTGTAGGATGCAAACCCGTCCAGATGTTTGCCTTCAGCTCAGACCCTTCTCATAGTTTCGGGTGCTGAGCTCCAGACACCAACTCAACATCTCCCCCGAGGTCCATTCTGACCCCAGGTCCATGTGGCTGAAGGGAAGCTCCTGTTTCTCTTGCTCTCAAAAACCGCCCTTCCCCCCGACCCCTGCAGTCTTCCCCAGTTCAGTCTGTGGCCCCACTATCTACTAAAAGATGGAAGGAGCTAGTATGGGAAGAGCCAGGGAAGAAGCATCCCAGATACAGTGCGCAGTACGTGCAAAGGCCCTGGGGCAGGCAAGACCTTCCTGGAGTGGAAGAATAGAGAGGAGGTCAGGCACAGCCAGGCCAAGGCGACCCCCCTGGGAGGGAGGGAGGGAGGCAAACCACCACCCTCCCCGTCCTGCTGGCCTCCTGCTGGGGCTCCCCACTAGCGGACCAGACACAAAGCCAGAGCAAGAGCCCGGTGGTGTGGGCCACCTCAACCGGCCTTGCGGGTCACAGAGCAAGGCGAGGCGGGGAGAGTGGACATGGAGGACAAAGGGGACACGGGTGGCACAGGCCTGCAGCCAAGGCCGGGGCCCTGGCACTTATTCTGAGTTAGGTGGGGAGCCACAGGGCGCAGTGAGCGGACAGATGACAAGGTCAGATTTGCATGTTTGAAGCGTCATCTCACCACTGTGGGGACAGTGGTCTATAGAGGGCCACTGAGGCCGGTGGGGAGGCGTCTGCAGGGTCCAGGGAGAGGTGAGGTGGCTCGGACTACCTGGGGGCTGGGAGGGGGGCCTGTCCTGGGGTCAAAGCAGAAAGGCCACACTGAGGGCTTCCCGGTGGCACAAGGACCAGGGATGGGCTCAGGCTCGTCGTGAACTTGAGTGGTGGCTCAGTCGTGCAGAGAACCAGCCTGGACGCCTGTGCAGATGGGGGCAGGGTTCAGGCGTCACGAGACGGTGGGAGTCGGAGCTGGAGCCTGACCCAGAGCCCCTCTCGCCCTGTGCCTCCCGAGAAAGTCCATCTCTGGCCTCGGAAGCAGCAGCCGCAGAGGGAGTGAGGCGCCCCCCGACGGCTGTGCCAGGGCAGCGCTGCCCTCACGTTTCCCCTGCCGTCCAGCAGCAGGAAACGCGCTAGGGCGCGAGCAGGCGTCCTGCTGGAGGAAGGATGGCTCCCGAGAGCCACCTTTGCCTCCCGCCCCTGTCTGAGAGTCACTAGAACTGGCCTGCACCGAGCGAGACTCCACCCGCGGAGGGACGGCAGGCTGGACCTAGGTCCTCCCTACGGGCTGCACTGGCAGGGCCACCCCTCAGCCCCCAGGCCCGGCAGCCTCGCCGAGGGCCGCCGCGCCCTGCAGGAAGGTGACCCGCTGCACTGCAGCATGGACTGGAGCGGCACCGTCCGCCTGACAGCCCAGCCCCACCCCTTGCCGCCGTGTGACCCGGAGGAGTCGCCTCCCCTCTGAGGACTCAGTCTCCCCATCTGTAAAAAGATACATCTGATACTTTATCGTCAGGGCAACAGAGTCACTTTGTCAACGTGTGAGCGAGACGCGTCCTCCGCGCGGGTCCAGTTTCCTTGTCTGGAGTCTCTCCAGTGGAGCTTATGGGGGGGGAACCCCCAAACGCTGCCCTCACAGTCTCACCGCAACCTTCTCTGAGCCCACAGCCCCCCCTGGGGACGAGCCTGGCCTTGCGGGATCTTCGTCCCACTCACACCTGGAGGAGACGCTGGGCGGAGATGTGAGCAGAGCCGGGATTTAGCTCCG
This sequence comes from Phocoena sinus, assembly GCF_008692025.1. Taxonomy (NCBI): domain Eukaryota; kingdom Metazoa; phylum Chordata; class Mammalia; order Artiodactyla; family Phocoenidae; genus Phocoena; species Phocoena sinus. Next base: position 13,023,732 of record NC_045777.1, read on the forward strand.
AACACACCTGAGTGCATGGCCTCCCTCTGGCACTCACTGGCTGTGTGACCCGGGATGGCTGTGTGACCTCCCCCTCCGAGCCTCGGGGTGCTGCTCTGTGAAACGGGGATGATGGAAATATCGACCCCACAGGGTGGAGGGGGCCGATGCGTATAAAACTGCCTGGTACACAGCAGGCACTTAGAAACAAGCGGATGTCCTGGTCCTTCCCTCCTGCCAGGAGCCCCCGTGGAGGCAGAAGTGATAGCAGAGTCTGCATCTGCCCTTGGTCAGTTACACGAGGTGACACAGCAGAGTGAAATGCACCTGCTGGCTGTATTAACGGCTCAATAAGAGTGTTATTCAGAAGGAGATAAAGTGGCTTGGTCCCGCGCTGCAGCAGTGACAGAGGTGAGAAGAGAATGCATTCGGGGTACTTTCAAGAGGAGGCCTGCGTGATTGGATGGAATGTGGAGTGTGTGAGAAACGGGGAGTCGCTGGTGGGATGTGACAAGCCAGAAACATACCTGCTCGCTTTACTTTTGTCATTGACAACTCCCAGAACTGTACTAGCCCCTAGCAAGAGCCCCAGGGGGGTTGGGGTTGGGGTCCCGGCAGGGGCAGGATGCATTTCCTGCTCACCCAGCTGTATGGACCTGCGTTCAACCCACAGCCTGACTTACGTTCATACCTGTGGGACAGGAGTGTCACTAGGGTGGGGACAGAGTCCCTTTCTTCCTTGTGTCCCCAGCACCCAGCCCAGCCCCAGCCCCGGGGTGCACACACACTGTCTCCACGTGGCACATCCAGTGAGGGGTCTGCAGGCCACATCCCCCCAACCCCAAGACTGAGAGGTGGCGCCACCCCACCCCCGGCCGCTGCCTGGGGCCCAACAGCTGCCAGGTATTTCCTCGGCCCCAGGCATGTGTCTGCCCAGACTCCACAATCCCTGACCCTTGGGGGCTCAAGTGTCAGTTGTGCCCGATGAGAGAGGGAGGTGGGGGATGGCAGAGTGAGAGAGAGAAGACGGGCAGAAAATCCTCGGAGGCCCTGGACAAGGCCCCCGTTTGGCAGGTGTCGGGGCCCGTGGTGCCCCGTGACAGGCCCCACCACCAACTCAATTACATTTACCGAATGCTCGATGTGCAGGGGCCACGGCTGGGCATCCCAGGGGCAAATCTAGCCCTCGAGTGTGTGAGGGGTAGAGAGTGTTCAACACTCAGACAACAGGTAAAGACCCAGACACGGCAGATCAGGACAGATGCCAGCCATAAATAAGTGGCAGGCCCAGGCAGGTGTGCCCAGGCGACACCAGCTCTGGGCGTGCACAGCCCTGGTGTGCAACACGTAGGGCTGCACACATGGCATCGCTTGCCAGATTTTAAAAGTCAGGAGATTTGGGGTCCAGTAAGTAACTCTCAATTCATTGTCCTGCCCAGCGATGATTGACTGAAGCTGAGGGGTCAGGATGGGACCCGTGGCCCCTAGCCACTCCCAACCCAGCTTCACTTATTCCTATAACCCGCAGGTGCTTGTGGATATTTGACTTGGGACCCCTGGCCTATAAGGGGTTCAGTCTGATGGGGCATCTAGAAATGGACAATTCAGGGAGTGTGATCTGTGCTGGAAGGGGCTGGGCAGGGGGCTGTGGGGCACAATGAGGTATCTAATCTAGCTTGGGGAAATCAAGGGGTGCTTCCTGGAGGAGGTGTTGCCAGTGCTGTCTAAAAAGAGTAGCAGTGGGGGATGTATCGGGGAGGGTGCATTTGGCTGCAGGCACAGGATTCTTCACCAACAGAACCTGAACTCTAAATGAATGAGATGACTGATCCCATGTCTTGAGGAGGACAGAGGTGAGTTCCCGGGACCCCTGAGCTCCTCCACTGCCACCAGCAACATGTACCCTCGTCTCCCCAACATCCACCACCAGGACTGAATGAGCGGATGGAGTCACAGGCTAATGAGGGAAAGCCCTGTGTTACCAATTTTGTTCTAACTCCAGCCCTGGGATCTCCCTTCTCCACGGAGAACACCCCTTCCCTCACCCCCGCCCCCAGGATGCCTGATTTACAAGTGAGCTTTCCCAGAGTGGGGACCAGGGGTTTGGGACAAGATGTGGCAGATAGAAGGTATTCAGTGAATTTTAATGATAATAACAACAAGCGGACACAAAACACTGACCTTAGACTGGGCCCTGTTTTAAACATCTTGCATGTAATGACTCACTAATCCTCGAAGCAACCCTGTGAGTCAGATGCCGGTAGCACCCCATTTTACAGCTGGGCTAAATGAGGCACAGAGAGGTGAAGTTCAAGGTCATCCAGCCAGCAAGTGGTGAACCCACACTTTGAACCCAGTCATCTGGCTCCAGAGTACTGGTCCTAACCCCTTCAGCCATCGATGGGGGAGCACAGAATGGAGAGTGAGGGCCTCATTTGTCTACAGCACCTGGGAAGCCCTTGTCAGAGCCACTTTCAGAGACCTGTGTCCACCCACCTACCAAGGCATCCAGGAAGCCAGGTCCCCAGTGTCCCTGCCTGTCACAGCCCTTGCCCTAAGTGCCCAGTTCTGGGAAGCAGTCCCCTGCCGGGAAGCTTCAGCTGACAGAGTATTGATCAGAGCTCGATGGGAGCCTTGAACTGCCCAGGCTTCCTGCTAGACCTCTGTGACCCTCCAGGAGACCGTCCTCTCAGGGCCAGGGGAGCATTCTGGGGGCTTCTGTAGGAGGCAGGTGGGCACAGGAAGAGGACCCCAGGGGAGTCAAGACCTGGGATTCTGTCCTGCCACCATCTGGGCCCCAAAGGTGGCATTCTTACTTTTCAGTCTTTATTATAAGTAATTAATAGGAGCAGCAATTTACTCTCTGTGCTTTACAAATGCTTGGAGTCCAGAGACAGGAACTCGCAGGGCCTGGATCTCATGCTGCTGGGGCTGCAGCCCACACCAGGGTCGCCTCCCTCTGCCTGTGCCCTCTCTCCGCTGCCCTGCCAACACCCAGGTTCTGTCCGGAGCCACATGCAGGGGATCACGAGGGGCTCAACCAGTCACAGGAGCCACCCCAGGTCTGTGATTGGTGGGCAGTGACGACACCTGACCAATGAGTGTAAAGGGCATCCTCCGGTTCTGGGACACATTTGTCTTGTAAGGAGAAAAAGGATACAAAACAAAACAAGAAGCCACGAGCGCTTTTTTTCTTTTTTTGCCCCAACCTCTTTGTTCCTGCTGTGCGCACTGTCGTCCGCCCCCGTGTCCCAATGCCCCGCCTCTGCCCTGGCCCATCCCCATCATTCCCTTGAACCCTGCAGTGGCTCCTCCTGGGCTCCCCGCGAGGGAGACTTAACCCCCGTCCCCCACCCAGGTCCCTCCTGTGCCGGGATATCCCAGCTCCCATCTTGATCAGAGTAAAAGCCAAACCCCTCAGGACGCCCCAGGGGCCAACCTCGCCTCTCCCACTCTTCCCACTTGGTACCTGACACCTGGCCCTGCAGCCCCTCTGCCTGTCCAGGCGGTGCCACACCTTGCCCTGCCCTCTGCCTGGAGCCCCAGCCCCTGCATCCGCCCGGCTCCCCGCAACTCCCCCGGGTCTCTGCTCCCGGGTCACCTTCCCCAGGTCCCCTCCGACCTCCGTTGCTGAAATAGCACCCCTGTTACTCCCTGCTCCCTGCCCCGACATTTTTTAAAGATTTATCCCGATCTGACATTTTATATGCGATTGTTTACTTGTTAAATGTCTGTCTCCTGTCATTGAAATACGAACTCCAGGAAGGCAGGCATTTAAGGCTTTCTTTCCCACTGCTGTATTCACACGTGCCTAGAATTAGCACCTGATACTTAGGAGGAGGTCAGCAGACAACCGTGCAATAAATGAAGGGAGGAAAATGAATAGAGAGGGAGCAGGCTGCTGGTGGGAGCCCTGGCGTTGCTGAAAGATAAACTGAGGCATATAAAACTTTCAAGTGTTTATTTGAGCAAACACGGATTAAATGCATCAGCCCCGAACCCAAGAGCAGTTAGGAGCGCATCCTTCACAAACAGGAGCTGGGAGGGGTTTTTCTAGGAAAGACCCAGAAGCAAAGCAAGGGAGTGATTTGATTGGCTGTGGCTTAAGCAGTTGCAGCATTGGAAAGCCTAGTTGGCTGTTGTGATTGGTTGTTCTTAGGTTTCATTTTTCTCCGATTCCAGGCTCACTGACTCTGGCTTAGGTTTTCATTTGGTACATGGGTGACAAGACATCAAAGTCACCTCAGGCTAAGGGCCTCCTTGTTTAATTACTTTACCAGCATCATAACACTGGTATGGAGCCTATTATGTGCAGGCATCTCTCTGAGGGCTCTACGTCTTATTCATTCATATACTATCCATTCATTCATTGATTAGTTCACCCAAATGAGTCTTTACTGAGCACCTACTATGTGCCAGCAATTATTATGGGCACTAGAGGTAAAGCAATGAGCAAAACAGGCAAAAATCCTTTTATTCAGGGACTTTACTTGTTCGTGGCAGACGCCAGACAAAGAGCAAGAGAGAGAGAAGCACAACACACGGTGTGTCCGATGGGGGTCAGGGCCGTGGAGAGAACTGAGCGGGGGAGGGGCGAAGAAGTATCAAGGGGCCGGTTTGGGACCTTAAATGGGGTGGCCAGGGATACTCTCACTCAGAAGTGATTTTTGAGTCAAGACCTCAAGGAGGCTGTTGGCTCCTTCCCACAACCCTAGGAGGGAGAGTCCACAGTCATCCTTATTTCCCACGTGAGGAAAGTGAGGCTCAGAGGGGGTCAGTGACTACCCCACAGCCACACAGCCGCTGAGGGACAGAGCCGGTTCCGGCCCCTGCAGACTGGCTGTGACTCAGCTCCTCCGCTGTCTCCCTCAGACCCTCGGGGTGCTCCAGGTCTGGGGGTGTCCTGGGCTGCATCTCCCCCCTCCCCCAGCTCTGGGGCGCTGCAGCAGCTGCCAGGAAGGAGCGGAGGACCCCGCACGCTTCCCCCCGGGGCTCTTCTCCCTCCATCCACCCAGTTGTCTAACAAGCAGGGAAGAAAGATATTGGAGAACACAGCTAGAATTCATTTCAATACGAATTCTGGAACCTCATTTTCAGCAGATAATGAAATTACTTTTCAATTACAAACAGAATATGTGTGCATTCCCCTGAGTGGGCTCAGGCGGGTGTGGAGGGGAGAGAAATGAAGACAGCTAAGCAGGAAGGGGCCAGGCTGGCATTTCCCGCCCACTTTCCCGCACGTCAGAATCAACACGGGCCGCCCTGCTGGGGCCCAGCGAGAATGGTCCCTTCCTCCGTCATGTCTGAAGGTCGTGAGCGTGTCCAGGTGCCCCTCCTGCCCGGTCACCAGTCAGACCCCTCAGATCTTCCCTCGGGCTCTGTTCCACGTGGGCAGCACATCCGCCCCGCAGCCCGCCCCCTCCTAAGGCCTGCAGCAGCTCCAGAGGGAGCACCGTCGAGTTTCAGCCAAAACGGAAAAGCAATCACTCTGAGGTCAGCGCTGTCAGATGGGCTCAGGCTCCGGCCCAGAGGGGCGTCCACAGTGACGGAGCGGGTCCCCCTGGCCCAGGGGCGTCTGAAGCCAGTGGAGAGCCCGCCCCAGTGTGCGGTCCCTGCAGATGGAGGGACCGCAGACCTTCCTTCCCGGAGACGCGGATCTGCAGTGGCGCTGGCAGACGATGGACCGTCCCCTCCCGCTCACTCCCTGGGAGAGCCCCTCCCTGCGCCCTTGACCTGGGCCGCCCCTGGCTGGAGTGTCCAGGCTGCAGGCCAGGTCAGTGCTGAAGGGAGACTCCCAGGGGGGCAGCCAGCAAGTGCTTCCTGGGGACTGTCACCAGCTCTGGCCACCAAGTGACTGAGGCAGGATGGCCTGGTGGGCAGACCCTACAGCCAGAGGGAGCCTGTGCAGATCCTGGCTCCGTGGCTGCCCGCTGGGAAGGGTTGAGCAGCCCCTGCATCAGAGCAGCCTGGCCCTGGGCGGGGAGGGGACATCTGAGAGGAGCTAGCCCAGAACCACCTGGGAGGGACGGGCACAGATGGTGACAGCGACCCCAAGTGGCCCTGCCCCTCAGAGCCACCCTCGTCCCTGAAAGCGCCTTCTGTCGGCTTCCTGCTCATCCTCGACCCTCCGCCCTTGTGGCGGGACCCGCAGTCCCAGCACAATGTGCTCCACGAGCAGATGGCGGCCCCCAGTCCCCGTGTCATGTCCCGCCTGCCTTTCACATGAAAATGGGGGGAGACAGCCAGACAGATGTCCACCAAGCTGGCCTGGCTGGGCAGTGGGGACCCGAAGCCGCGTCCACACCAGATGCCTGGAGTGGCCCCTGGACAAACGGCCTCTGGTCGGTGCTTCTCCCGCCCGTGGCCTCGCTCCCTCCCAGCCCTGTCCATCCTCTACCCAGAAAAGTCACACCTGTTTCCTCCCCCTCCCCCAACCCCAGCCCCGCCTCTGAGGCCACGGGATGGGATCACCCAGTGGGCTGGACTGGCTGGGGCCCGGTGAGTGTGGGCAGGGCCTCCCATTTTGAGGGGATACCCAGTGCCCACGGCATAGTGAAGAGCAGAGCGGGCATCTCTGCTGGAGCAGAAGCAGCGCCCAAGAAGGGACTCCCACCTGAGCCCATCACAAGCCCCTCCTCTGCTCCCTCACAAGACCCCGGGGCAGTGGGGAAGGGGGTCACCCTACTGTTCATTCGTTCATTCAAGTGCTGTGGGGGTTCCCCAACCAGAAGGTGAGGATGACAACAGTCCCCACTGAAGGGCAGTTGGAGGATTAACTCGAGGGTGCTGGGAGCCCCTGGCGGGGCCTGGCTCAGAGGGCGCGGTCGCTAGTGTGTCCTCTCAGGCTGGGGTGCTCCCGGGTGCCGTGGGAGCCACGGGCGGTTCTGAGCAGGGAGGACAAGATCAGATTTAGGTTCCAAAGGGATCCCTATGGCTACACGGAGAGCGCAGTGCAGGCGGTGAGGGCGGGGGCAGGAGCCCAGCAGGCCCCTGCCCACGGAGAGCAGCTGCCAGGGGAGCCTCCTGCCGGCCTACCTCGAGCCGGGGTGGCAGAGCCAGGCACAGCCGGCTCTACCCTCCACACCGCAGCCAGGGCCCTGCCCGCCACCTTGAACCAGCTACTGGCACCCCCACCAGCCCACCGGGTCCCCGAGAGGAGGCCTGGCCTGTGTTCCCAGAGAGCCCTCAAAGTCACTCACCCCCAGAGTGTCTGCAGTGTAAGGGCCCCCCCCCTCCTGGTGCGGGGTTCTCCTCACGCAGGGTCTAGCTGCTCCTCAGTGGTGGCCAGCACAGGGCCGGGTCTGGTCACAGCCATCCCCAGTTAAGAGGTGCTATAGGATGCTTCTTGTCTAAGAACTTCCCCAGAGCTTCGTGCCAGCGCTATACAAAGGAGAAGAGAGTTCATTCTACTCCCCCAAATCTACAGACTCTGTGTAGAGAGGTGAAAAAGCAAAAGACGGGATCCCTGCCCTGAAGGATCCTCAGTTTCCTCATCTGCTAAACGGGCTTAGGGAGAAGACAAGGGTCACTCAAGAGCAATGAGAGAATTCTGCTGGGCTTGTGCGCCTGGAGGTCAGTGGGGATGGGGCTTCCCTGCCCCCCTCGGGAAAGTCACCCCCAACCCCCATCATTAGTCCCTGTTTTCTCACCCTGTGATGAAGCCCTTATCCCCGCCCGCCCATTTCCTCTACCTTATGTCTCCAGATCACTGTGAAATTACCTTTTTTATTTGTTTATTTACTTTTTCTCTAGTTTCCCCCAAAAATGTGAGTCCCTGAGAGCAGGGAACTTGCTTGTCCTGTCCACTGATGGATTTCCAGGGTCCAGATCAGCAAGTGCCTGGCACATAGTAGGGCTTCAGAAATATCTGTTGAGTGAATGAATGAATCAGTGGGCTTTATGTGACCTTGGCCCTGCTCGCTCTCTGGACTCACTGCTCGGCACTTTTCCTCTAAGTCACTCTGGCCACACCAGTCTTTGCAGTTTCTCAAATGCCCAGAAATACCCCTGCCTCAGGACCTTTGCTCTTGCTCTCCCCTCTGCCTAGAAAGTTATCCCCCTAGTTATTTCTCATGGCTCCTACCCTCACCTCCTTCAGGTCTCTGTATATAAATGTCACCAACTGACTACCTACCTAAACCAGCAACCGGCCCCACCTCCTGACATTTCCTCCCCTCCTCTCCATCCTTTTGCTTTGTTTTCTCCATAGCACTTGCCATCTTCGAATGCACTGATTTCTCTGTTTTGCTTATTGCCTCTTACTCCTCACAGGCAGGCCTGAGTGCCTGGCACATAGCCGGTGCTCAGTAAATATTTATTTACTGCATGAATGAGGCCATTGGAGGTCAGACAAAGGAGCATTCCCTGCAGGTTGGGATAAGCAGAGAGGGCTTCCTGGAGGAGGGGACTTGAGATGGGGTTGATGGGACTAAGAGAGGCAGAGTCTAGATAGAAAATTCCAGATAGAACCAACGAAATACTAAAAACCAAATGCAGTTTCTGGGGCCATGAATAAGGGTACCACAGGCCCAGTCTCAGGTTATTTTGTGCTTTCTAAGGGGCTCAGATCTCATGCAGGCTGGTGACAGTTCTTTGGCAATTAATTCAATGTTTTATTCATCCTTGAATTCTTTAAAGCTGCAAATCAAACAGTCACTGGGTGCTTTGCTAACCATGTTCCCGGCTCTTGTGTTGCAAGTAACTGTGCTTTTTTGCATACCAAGCAGACCTTTCTCTGTCCCCGGAAAATGAATTTCTCCTGGTGTTCATCACTCTAATTGCATCCACAGCGAGCCAGACCAAATATGTTTCCATCCTGATTCGCATTATGCAAAACCTTAATCTCCCCAAGTTTCCTAAATCGCTGTGAATGATTCACAACCTCCCAATACCTGGAAATGCACTGTTTGATCTGCCAATCCATACAAATTAGATTTATTGGAGGGAAATAAAGGAGCCTTGATACCATAAACTATCAGGAAATAATCACCCATGTGCACGTGTACCCCCTAAATTAGCTACCTAGGAGGAAAATTGGGCAGCTGACCAAGCGCCTGTTGCTGAATTTATGTCCTCAGTGCAATTATCAAAATAAGGAGGACGACAGACTTCTGTCTTCACAGAATTATGTGCAATCGAGTGGGAGGGGGGCAGTCAACCCTCACATTCCCTGAACTGCGGGTAATTGGCCTAAGGAAGGCCCTGGAAAGACAGCAGGGATGCAGGATGCCCAGGGCTGTGGCATGACCCCAGCATAAGGAATGTTGGCTCTGTGCTCTATTTGCTGTGTGACTTTGAGGAAGTCATGTACCTTCTCTGAGCTTTAGTTTCTTCACCTGCCAGTGTGGAGATCACAACATAACAGACCATGTTTGTGAGGAAAAGCTGAGGTCTTGGATGGAATCATTTTGGGGTGTCTTCTCTGTGCCAGGCTCTGGCCCATGCTCTTGGGGGGAGTAGAGGAAAAAGGCAGGCTAGGCCCCCACCTTCAGAGCTTAGAGAAAGCAGACCGGGGAGCAAATTCACAGCCTGGAGGAGCTCAGACAATAAAAAGTGAGGTGGTGCATTGTCTTTATCCTATAACGCACTTCTAGTTGGATTTTCTATTACTTGCAGCCCAAAGCAGTCCACCTGCGATAGTCAGAACTACTTTGCCCTTGTGCACAGTCCCTTCCATTAGGTGAGCAAAGACTTTGTAATTTACAAAGCACCAGGACTTGGTATGTCTGAACCCCTGTGAGGCGTGGGTTATGATCCCCATTTACAGACAGGAACACTGAGGCCAAGGAAGAGCCAGAAGGACTTGCCCAGTGTCAGATGCACATCAATGGCTAAGCTGGGACAGCCCTGGTCCTGTGCTGACCCCCTGTGCAGAGCTCCTCCACCACCCCACACCGCATCTGGGAAGTCTCCTCACTTCTGTGATTTGATGCCTCTTACAGGCCTCCATGCCCTAAATATCCACACACCCCCACCCCCATCACCATCGTTTTACATTCTCATTGTTAAGGTGAATTCCTGGGGTTAAAGAACTACATCCCTGGGCATTCCTTATTGATAACTACATGTGTCACCTAGAGAGAAATGGTACACATCCATTGGCACAAAGCTGTTCTTCAGATTAGGTCTAGAGATGGTAGGATTTGGAAGAAATTAGACAGGTCAGTTTTGGGCAGAGTCTAATCATGGTGCCAGGGTACACTTTCATTCATTTATTTACTCATTCATTTATTTATTCAACAACCACGTGTGCCCTAGATACTGAACACTGCTGTGTGCCACAGCAGAGGACCAGCAATGGCTCCTGCCCTCATGGAGCTGGTGAGTAGAGAGAAGACAGCAACTGTATAAACAAGATGATTTCGAGATTTGATATGAGCTATAATGTAATAAGCCCAGGGAATGTGACAGAGAGTGACTGGTGAATTGGCGAGATCATCAGGTTTGGGTTCCCTAGAAGAAGACATCAGGCAAAGATTCCAGGGCAAGGGTGGTTTATTTGGAAGGTGATCCAGGCAACACAGGGAAGAGAGTGGGGAAGCAGGGAACTCTGGGAAACACACACACAAGCGAGTAGAACACATACCTCTGAGTTCCCAGCGGAGGGGAGGGACCTGTGCTATTCGTTCAAGAACTGCTGAGAGGGCTTCCCTGGTGGCGCAGTGGTTGACAGTCCGCCTGCCGATGCAGGGGACACGGGTTCGTGCCCCGGTCCGGGAAGATTCCACATGCTGTGGAGCGGCTGGGCCCATGAGCCATGGCCGCTGAGCCTGCGCGTCCGGAGCCTGTGCTCCGCAACAGGAGAGGCCACAACAGTGAGAGACCTGTGTTTCGCAAAAAACAACTGCTGAGAGTCGTTACTGAGAGCTGCTCTGCTGGGTGGTAAGTCTCTGGCATTTCCAGCCTGCGGAAAGGATAGAAGTGCCTTCCACAGTTCGGGTCAGGGGGAGGTGGCTGGACGTCTGCAGTGCACACTCAAAGTTCTGAGCTTTATGAGAAGGGTACTAGTATCTTCCACGGGGATCTACATCAGATATCTTGGGCCAGGTGCAGGGTCAGCCTTCATTCATTCATTCATTTGTTCACTCAGTGAATACTTTTTTTTCTTTTTTTGCAGTACGCGGGCCTGGGAGGGAAGTGCTTTTATTTATTCCCATTTTACAGAGGAGGAAACAGGCTCAGAATGGTCATGCATGTACCCAGGACCACAGAGCCAGTAAGTAGCAGAGCTGGAATCCGAACCAAGGCCCATCTGACTCCTCATTTCTGGTTCCTGCTGAGGTCACCCTGGGGCACTGGAGGTGACCTGAGGGCTAGGACAGGCTGTAGGGTGCAGATGCCCAGGGGCTGTGTGTTCTACACCCTCTGCCACATCCAACCCTGAGGGTGCCCACCAGGAGCAGCACAGGCTTCAATCTCGCAGCTCCTGGCGACCGGACGGAGGTGACACCCGTGGGCAGGGGGCGGCGTGGTCAGCACAACCCTTCACCCACTCTGCGTTCAGCCAAGCGGTGTTCCTCCACTAATCTCCACGCCTCTTGGTCTGGAATGGACCCCTCCTTGGAGCTAACCTCATTGGTTCCTCCTAATTAGCTCCTCAAAGGGAATCACGGGTTATTTGGGGAGCAGCAACCTCACAAGTGTTTCCCTGGAGCATTCAGCTGGAAAATGCAGATAGACACGTCTTTGTCAAATAAATGAATGCAGGTCGCCCCAGGGCCCAAGCCTATCCCAGGCTCTGGGCTTCACTTTCACAAAAGGCGTGAATCTTAGACTTCTGGAGGTGCCTCCAAATGAGGCTGCGTCCTGAGTCAAAGAGAAACAAACTGTGGGCTGTGTGGCCGAATAACCATCGCGGCAACCCGAGCAGTTCCTGTGACCCAGCGCTGCTGAGGCTTTACCTGTGCTCACTCAGCCAGGCCCCAAACCAGCCCCGTGAGGAACATGCTGCTGTGAGCCCATGCTACAGATGGGGAGACTGAGGCACAGAAAGTCACTTACCCAGGAATTAGAACCCAGGAAGTCCAGCCGCAGAGCTCAAGTGCTAAATCCCCTACGTCTTCACCCGTCTCTCCGTCTTCACCTGTCCCTCCATCCCCGTCCTCATGCCTGAGCGCACCTGGAATTGGTGTGGTTGTTTTTAATCAACGTGGTTCTTACTCTGTGAACAGCACCACGAAATGTGTTCATTTGTCCATCTCAGCATTTCAGACGGCCCATGGTTTTCACAGCCCTGTTTTGCTGTTTCTTCATTTTTTATATACCAGGAGGCCCCCAGGAGAGACCCACCCTGAGGCTCCCCTCTCTGATGGACCCTGCCCTCAGCAGCAGCACCTCTCATTCCACGAGTGGCGGGTAGGCCCGGGGATTGGGAGCAAGATTCTGGGACCAGACACCATGCTCTCAAACTTCGGCTCTGATGCTCCGGAATCTTGTGAGGCTGAGCGAACCCTCCGGCCCCCCACCTCCTCCATCACCTCCGCCTGCACAACAGGAAGCTGGTGATCACAGTGCCCCTTCCTTGGGAGGAATCAAGGAAGTGACATGCACATGTGAACACCAAGCCCAGCACACAGTAGGTGTTCAAATAACACCGCCTGTCACATCGACTCTCCGGTCCCAGACAGGCACGGGGATCCCACTCCTTTATTAATCGGGAGGAGAGAGGCTAGATTTCCTCTGATGCCCAGCAGGCAGGGTCAGACATTCTGGGCCGCTGCCACTGAGTCGGACCCAGTTGGAACAGAGAAGCGGTTCGTGGGTGAGGGAGGCACCGTCGCCTGGGCCCCTTTTTACAGCTGAGGCTCTGCACACAGGACCCTGGTCTGGCTTGGGCCCTGCCAGGACACAGACTTGGCAGCCCTTCCCACAGCCCCCCAGGTGACAGAAGCCAGGACCCCTGCCAGCTCCCTGACAGCGGGTGGCATGATGGATGGATGGATGGAGGGGCAGCCCTGCCACCCGCACCTGAGCTCCCCCACCCCTGGCTCCAGGCGGGCTGGTCCCCAGGAGCCTATAGCTCCATCGTCCTCCGGTGTCAGCCACACACCATGGAAACAAGTCCCACCTGCCACGGTCACCCCGCGTTCTTTTCCTAAGGGCTGTTTGGGCCAAAAGCCAAGAAAGAGAGCGGCAAGTCTGTGCAGGCCCCCAGGGCTGGCCCTCCTCCAGCCTGTTGGCCTGCAGTGTTCCTGTCCCTGGAACAGCCCATCCCCCGCCCTGTCATGGTGTCTGAAAGACCCCCACTTGCCACTCCCACAGTCAAGGGGGGCTCTGGTGAAGCACAGATAGGGAACTGGGGGCAGCTGCCCGTTACCCATGGGCCCCCGTGCACTGTGATGTCCATGTCCCTCAGCAGGGCCAGAGAGAGGGGGACAGAGGATGGATAGGCTTTGATTGGAGAGAGGGTGACGTGGCCAAAAGGATCTGGAAAGATCTGGAGGCCAAACCCTGGTCAGCAGGGATGGACCCCATGGTGGGGATTCCGGGGCAGCTCTGTCCTGGGAACCTGGGCCTGGAAACTGCTGGACGGCAAACAGCAGGGAGGACAGGGCGGGGCCCTCCCCACACGCTGGGCAGAGGCTGAGGCCTGTCCAGGAGGGGACTGACTGGTGGGACCAGGCCCCTCACTGGGGCCCCTCGGGACTTCTGGGCAGGAAGAGAGAAGGGCCGACCACTGCCGCAGGGATTCAGGGAGCAGAGCCTCCGACCTCCCCAACCCTTTCGTCCCAGGACCTGCCCCTAGGCCACACCCCAACTGGAACCCTGGGCTCAAATCCCAGCCACTGTCCCTGTGAGAGGATTTTAGCAGCAATAACAGGAGATGAAACTGGTGAAGGTGCTGACACTTCCTCACCTCCGTCAAGGAGAATCTGGAGCAGGAGGGCCACGGCTGGCAGGAGATCTGCTGAGTCATCGGGGTCCCCGCCCAGGCTCCCCGTTCAGCTCAGCGGAGGGAGCTGAGGGGATTCCTGGGGAAGAGCATTCCCAGCACAGGGAGCAGCTTATGCAAAGGCCCTGAGACAGCTGCCTGGTGATTTCAGTGAGGCCAGAGTGGCTGGAACAGAGCGAGTGAGGGGGAGAGAAGCAGGGCAGGAGGTCATGGAGTGGGTGGGACAGGGGTCGAGTGGGGTCTTGTAGGGGATGGGGGGTTGGGCTCTCACTCAGAGTGAGATGGGAAGTCCCTGGAGGGTCTGAGTGAGGAGGGACATGGCCTGACTTAGATTTGACAGGATCCCTCTGGCTGCAGTGGGGGTGATGGGTGAGCGTGGCAGCAGGGATACCAGTGAGGAGACTGGAGTATTCTAGGCAAAAATGATAGTTTAGATCAGAGTGGTAGCAGTAGATGTGCACAGAAGTATCCAAGTGTCCAATATCCAAAGCAGGAAGGCACAGGCATGGGGAGAAAGAAACGTTCTTTATGAGCCCCGTCTTTCCAGGGAGAAAAGATTTCCCCAGAATCCCCCAGAGCATGACCCTTACACCTTATTTGTCAGAAGTGGGTCAACGTCTACCAATTACAGGCAAAGGGGTGCGATCCCATGATTGGCTTAGAACTCTCTCTGGGATGAGTTCCAGAGAAACTGAGCGCTTCCCGCAGAGGAAGGGCTGTGGGGAGGTGATCACTCATGTTAGCCATAAACAGTCACCCGAGCGACGCCCCGGTACGTAAGTTTTTGTGCCTGTGTTTGTCCATAAACACGAGGTTAATGCCGCAAAGAATCATAGGAAAGTTTAAATGAGAAGATGCATGTGGAGAGCTTAGAACAGTGTCTGTCATAGCTTAGAGCTCAATCAGTGTCAGCTAGTATTATTCTCTTGTCTTCTAAGGACCCAGATCCATCTCTTTCCCAATCTAATGGTGTCACATAATTGTAACCACAGTATTCTTGTAGAATTTCTCCTCCCTTCACCCTGTCACAGTGTCTGAAGTTCCTCTATTAGTCACACATCTACCAGAAGGACCACGGATACCCAATTTTGTAGTTCACTTCAGAGACAGCTATGGAGAATAGAGGGGAAAAATGTCTATATCATCACAACTGTACAGAATTCTTGAAATTCGGACAGTAAGGTATTTGCCATACCTACAAGCACAATAGAGAGAACTTCCTGCATCATTGGTGTGAATATCACACTGGCCATGGCACCTGCAGTGAACACCTGGTGTCCCCCCTCCACGTCTACTCCCCCTCTCCTGATCAGGGCATGAGTGTTGTCCCAGAGACCACTTTCCTCTCTCTGCCACAGGTGGAGCTGGCCTCCACTCGCCTGGCCGTTGACATAATACCTAAGACTAGCTAATCAGAGAACTGCATCATTCCCTTAACCATCATGATTGGTTCATAACTCAAGGCTATCCAATCAGATTCAAAGCAGGTGATTCCAAGCCTTTCCCTGTAGGGATTAGTAAAAAGGCTCTCTTCTTGCTGAGTTTAAAGCTGGAATTAATAATGAGCCTGGAGCTAGTGGCACCTGTCTTGCCACCCCATGGTGCCTGACACTGCAGCCAACACAAAAGTAATCAGAACTGAACTAGGAAAGAGACCTAGTCCTGATACCGTTGTTTGGGGTTCTAGATGCAGCCATGCCTGAAGTAAGGCAACACAACGTCCGACTTTTCCTTTTAGCTGAAGCCGGTTGGGGATGGCTTCCTGCCACTGGCAACCATATGAGTCGTAACCTACACACTGTAACCTGTCACCCTCTGCAGCCCTGTCACTGTCCCCGCCTCCCTTCTCATTGAATGAGAGTCAGCCACACCAAAGGGACAGTCTGGAGCAGTGGTCAGAAGCCAGACTGTCTGGCTATGTCAGCCTGGACCAGATATTCAACTGCTCTGTGCCTCAGTTTCCTCATCTAAACAAACAGGGATAACAGTACCTGCTCTGGGGTTTTGTGGTGGAATGAATTAACATAATCTAAAGTGCTTGGCACGACGCCAGCCAAATAGTAAGTGCTGTGTGTTTTTAAAGAATTATTAACCTTAAGCTGCAGAAGGCTCCCCGAAGCAAGCCTCAGTCTTACTGCAAGTGGAAGGCAGCCTGGGAGCCAGTGGGAAGAGGAGTGGCGTGTGGGCCTGCAGGAGAGACCCTGTCCTGGGTATCTTACGTGCCAGAAAGAGCTTATGGGAGCAAACTTCTGGGGGCCCTTAACGCCAAGTGTGAAAGTGCTAGGCGGCACCTCCCACCGGCATTCAAAGCACAAACGCCAGAGTCAGGTGGGAAATGGGTATAAAAATACAGAACAGAATCACGTCATTGGAGGATTAAATGAGATAACATATGTGAAGCCCTCGGAGCAGTGACTGGCACAGACCGGATGTTCTCTGGGTATTGATTATTATTATAATTATTATCCCCTTGCTAAAATATTATTGTCTGGGGTGAGCCTATTCTTAGGGAATTAATTCTCAGTGAATGAATCAATCCCCTCCCCTGCAAATGGTCATTGAGTATGTGCTGTGTGCCGGTCATGGTTGGAGATGCAAGGGAGACCTCAGTGCGTTTAGACCGACAGGTCCTTGTCTCCCAGATCTGACGTTCAGACCCAACAAGGAATCAAACAGATAAGAAAGGTCAAGCAGTATGAAGTGCTCTGAAGATGACGACATGATCATGTGACCACAGGGCTGTTCTCAGTAGGGTGCTTGGGGAAGGCCTCCCAGGAAGATGTCGCTATGCCCTGAAAATCTGTGTCCTTCAAAATTCATGTGTTGAAACTTGTTCCCCTAATGTGATGGTATTAGGAATTGAGACCTTTGGGAGGTGATTAAGTCAGGAGGGTGGAACCCTCATGAATGGGGTTAGTGTCCTTATGAAAGAGACTCCAGAGCGCTCTCTCCCCGCTTCTGCCATGTGAAGACACAAGGAAAAGAGGGCCATCTATGAACCAGAAAGTGGGCTGGTGCTTTGGTCTTGGACTCCTCAGCCTCCAGCCACTCAGTCTCTGATATTTTGTTATAGCAGCCAGAATGGACTAAAACAGGTACTATGTGAGCTGAGCCCTGAAGGAGCAGGAAGACGCAGCCATGGGACCACCAGGCAGAGGGACCAGCAGGGACAAAGGCCCTCTGTGGGAATAAGCTGGGTCGTGACACCAGTGTGCAGTCAGGGGCTAGGGCAGAAGGTTGGGGTTGAGGGGAAGACAGAGGTGGCTTGGGAACCCAGGTCTCGGGGAAGTGGGGCAGCAGATGTGGACACGGCTCCTGAGTCCTTTCCCATGACCTTCCCCCAGCACTGTCTGGGGGCTGCATTCCAGGCAGATTTATGAGAAATCAGAGAATTGGCCATTGAAGCTGGGAGGCCATTAATGTGGACTTTGGCTAAGTGGCCTTCTGGGAGCCCTGAGGCAGAAGGAAGGAGGGATGAGGTCCGGGGGTGGCAGCAAAACTGTTCACAAGGCCAGACGGTGGAGGCCTGGGAGTCATAAATCCCTCCAGGCCAGAAGGGAAGAGGCACAGCTGGGGAGGTTGCTGGTTCCTGGTTGGGACCAGGTGGCGATGAACTGGAGGGGCCTGGGGAGGGCAGGATGGGCAGCTATTCTGAGAGTCCTTCCAGCCTGGGGCCGTCTGCATGAAGTCTATCTTCCACCTCCTGAGAGGCCCTGGGGGGTTTGAAAGGAAGAGTATTTTTAGAGGAAGTTGAGAGAAGCTGACATGTGATAACCCCAGGCCTTGACTTTGGAAGTCCTTGCTTCAGACCCACTTTGCACTGGATGTGGGGCAGGAGACTGTCACCCTGAGTGAGTTGGGCAGACTGTGGGATGCTGGGTCCCTGCACCCCACTGGACAGACAAAACTCCTTGGTGTCTCTGGGCCCCACTTTCCCACCTGGAAAATGGGGATAATGATAGTACGTAACTCCTAGGCCTGTGAACGTTTGTACAATTAATTCATTCCAGAAACGTGCCAGTCCTTGTTTGAAGCACTGATAATGTGAGTTAATATTCACTGAGAGCTGCCTGCATGCCAAGTCCTGCGCTAAGAGCTTTCCATCTTTCACTCACGGAATCCTCCCCACAGCCCTGGACAGTAAGTACTGAGCTTTCCAAGGAGGCTCAGAGTGGTGCGGTACCTGCCCACGAGGCAGAACAGGGATTTGAATCCGGGCCACCGGTCCCAGGGACCACACCACACATCCTCACACTTGGCTGCACTCTCATGTCTATTCTGGGTGCAGGAGGGGTGGCTGTTATGAATCCCATTTAACACATGGGGAAACTGAGTCCCCCGAAGGTCAGAGACCTGACTGATGCTGCACGGTGACCAATCCCTGGGCTTTTTCATTCCACAGGAATGGTGGGAGGAGGGGTGTCCATGTCACTTTTCCTGAAGCCACGCCAAGGTACATGTTCCTGGGGCAGGGTCTTTCCCGGATGTACCTGCCCCTGCTCCCGAGGGAAGCCCCACTGGTGACCGTGCTGCGCTCACCTGATCCTCCTTCCTGGAACTGGCGCTGAATGTCTGCACAATGCCTGGCAGCTCTACTCACAAAACCTACGCTCCAAAAAGTGTCTGGTAAACTCACTCACATGGCCAGTAACAGCATATTGTGGAACCATCCATTCCTCCACCCACACGTCCATCCCTCCCGTCCATCCGTCCATTCATCCATCCATCCGTCCATTTGTCCATTTGTCTGCCTGTCTCTGGGAGCAGCAAGGCAGCCAGACTGAGTCAGGGAGATGGTGGTGAGAGATGAAGTTGGACATGTGCCCGCAAGTAGATCAGTGGCCCGGGTAAAAACTCTTCGCAAAGTAAGGTTTGATTAGATTCCTAAGCCTCAGAGCGAAAGACTCCCCCAGAATCTCTCAACAGACCCAGCCCCCCACACTCCTGGGGCTACAGCAGATGCAAGAGTGGGCGGGTTGGCTGGCAGCTGACTAGGGTGGGGGTAGGGTGGGAAAGGAGGCTTTGTCCCAAGCAGAGAAGAGACTCGGTCGCTCACTCACAGGCCCATCTGTCAGCCCTGTGCACCTCGCCCCCATCAGCACCCGTGTGATCCACACTGGCCGCCCTGGGAAGGTCAAGACAGCCCAGCGCAGTGAGGGATGCTCCGAGGGGAGCATTCTGCTCTGTTCTTCCCAGCTGCAAATGTCCCCCTGGGGAGGAGCTGGCCTTGGTTCCTGGGATCCCGAACTCAGAGGAGGGGAGGGGGCCGGCAGGGTAGGCTCACCAGCTGGAGGCCTGGTGTCTCCTCCTACACACCCGCCCGGCCCCCCACCGCCACTGCTTACCACTTAACACCTTAGTGTACTCATCCCTAAAATGGACGTAATAACACCTCCCTCCTTGGGTTATGGGGACATGACACAAATGAAATACTTAAATAAGTGCCTGACACATACATAGAGAGCCCTTCATATCCTATTGATCCATCAATTAGAAAGAATTCTGGGATGGCAGAGCAAGTACCTCCAAAAACCTACTCCTCCACAAAAGCAGTGAGAACGCTGATCGAAAAAGCTCCCCAAATCCACTTTTTCAGAACTCTGGAGAGTAACTGAATGCTTACAGCTACAGGCTTGTTTAGTCAAGAAAAATGGCGGGCTCTCCGAAAGAACAGCAAACTTTGTGCAATTGTAACTTGCCCTCATCCTCCGTCCCTCTCCCCAGCTCTGTTACAGCCTTGAAAACCCACAGCCTCACAGCTTCAGTAGCTGTGAACATAAGCGGCCCAGCAGCCACTGGAGAGAGAAGAGTAGCCATTTCTCCAAAGAAGCCATACAAATGGCCAAAAAGAAATGTTAGGGAAATACAAATCGAAGCCCCAAGGACATGTTACTTCACACAGGCTAGGCTGGCTCAAATCAAAAAGACAGACACTAACAAGTGTTGGTGAAGATGTGGAGAAATTGGAAGCCTCATACATTGCTAGGGGAAACGTTAAGTGATACAGCCACTTTGGAAAACAGTCTTGCAGTCCCTCAAAATTTTCAGCCCAGGGGCTTCCCTGGTGGCGCAGTGGTTGAGAGTCCGCCTGCCGATGCAGGGGACACGGGTTCGTGCCCCGGTCCAGGAAGATCCCACGTGCCGCCGGAGCGGCTGGGCCCGTGAGCCATGGCCGCTGGACCTGTGTATCTGGAGCCTGTGCTCCGCGGCAAGAGAGGCCACAGCAGTGAGAGGCCTGCCTACCGCAAAAAAAAAAAAAAAAAAAAATTTCAACCCAGAGTTACCATACAACCCGGCAATTCCATTCCTAGGTATATCCCCAAGAGAATGAAAAGCATATGTCCACACACAAACCTGCAGGTGAATGTTTGCAGCAGCATTATTCAGTGTAGCAAAAGTGGAAGTAATCCAACTGTCCATCAACTGAGGAATGGATTGATGATAATACGTAGTATACGCATACCATGGAATATTATCCACCACAGAAAGGTTCCGGTACCAACACAGCTGACAATATGGATGAGCCCTGAAAACACTGTGCTCAGGAAGCCAGTCACAAAAGAGCACATGGCATATGATTCCATTTATATGAACATCTGTAGAGACAGAAAGTAGATTAGCGGTTGCCTAAGGATGGGGGTTGGGGTGTGGAGCTCCTGCTAGGGAGTATAGGGTTTCTTCGGGGGGCTGATGAAAATGTTCTGGAATTAGGTAGTGGTGATGGTCACACAACTCTGAAAAGTCTACCAAAAGCACTGCATTGTGTGCCTTACAAGGGTGACCATTATGGTATGCGAATTATACCTCAAAAAAGCTGTTATTCAACAAATTCTACTAACATCTGGCCCAAGCACCATCATTTCGCCTCTGGACCATCACCGGGGCCTCCTCAGGGCCTTTCTGCTGCCCCTCTGCCCCCTTCGAGCCATGCTCCCCTCAGTGGACATAGCGGTTTTCTTAAAGTCAGAAATGTGAGCTTATCTCTCCCGTTTAAACGCCCTCCTCACGCTGACACTTCTCTCTTGATTCCAGGTCTTAGCACGTGCTATTTCATGTCGGATGGGCTCTTCCCTACTCTCTCCCTGGCTAAGTCCTGTCCACTCTTCAGGACTCAGCCAAATGTCACCTCTTCCTCGAGGTCATCTAGAAATGCCCTGCCTGGAACCACTTGCCCACGGCTCATAAATGTTTCTTCGTGTGATGTTCGTTGCGCTTGTTCGGTGTCTGTTTCTCCCTGTGGCCAGAGGGGAGATCTGGCGCATCCACAGCTGTAACCTCAGCGTCTCCATGCGCGTCTGGCACGTCACATGTGCTCAATCAACACCTCTGAGTCAACAGCATCCCAGGCTTCAGCGCAACACAGGATCCTATCTGGCAGAGGCTCCACTGTGTGACCTTGGGCAAGACACCACTTGCTCACCTGTGAGCACACCCTGGAGGGTTTCCTGGCGGGGCTGATACAAAAGTCTAAGTCAATTGGCATCAGTAACCCCTGCGTGAAAATACATGGTTCAGCAAGAGCTTCTCTATATACAAGCTTTAGAGAAAAATAATCCCATCTCTCCTGAGGAGAGAGCTTGATACAATTAGCACCACTTTGCAGATGGGGAAAGTGAGGCTTAGCAAGGTGGCGTGTCTTGCTTGAAGTCGCACGCAACCCGAAAGAGGTAGCACCTTTGCTTTATTTGTTCATTCACACATTCACTCAATAAATGTGTATTTATTATTCATGTACAAGGTGTTCTAGGCACTGGAGAATACAGTGGAGAAAGGTCAGGAGCAAGCCTGACTCCACAGAGCTGACATTCTAGAAGGGAACATAGGTAATGACTTCAGATTATGGTATATTCTGAGAAAGAAATACTATAGAGATTGAATCGGGTGGCAGAATGGGGATGGCTATTTTATTTCTGCTGGTCAGCGAAGGAGGAGACATTCTCCTGAGACCTAGGAAGGAACACCCCAGGCAGAGGGAAGAGCCGGTGCAAAGGCACACAGGGGCTGGGTATCAAAGAGCATCAGGGATGCTAGTCTGGATGCTAGTCTGGCGGGGGTGCAGGTGCAGCAACAGGAGGGCTGGCAGGGCCGACCATGCAGAGCTTCGTAGGCAGTGATGAGGATCCGGGTCTGGCTGATGAGGGGGACAAACATGCTGGGCCATGGAACAGAATGTGCAAAGTGTGTGTTCTGTATAACATTAAACTCTCCAAGGGAGTCCCCGACCTGCACTCATTAAGGGTGAGCTTGAGTTCTGTCCTGCACTTCGCTGGGCAGGATGTCTCCTTGGCTTATAATCTGGTGGAGGGATCCAGCCAGGACTACACGAGACAGCGCCCTGCAGAGCAGCTCAATTCTGAAAACAGTTAGAGGAAACTTCTCATCAGGGCCTGTGCTGCAACAGGTGTCAGTGCTGATTGGGACATTCCAGAAAGGCATCTCCCAGAATATTTGGGAAAGGTTATGGAGGTGAAAATCAAAAGTTGGACTGTGAAGGATGCGAAATTTGTGGAAAGGAGGAGTGAGGTTGGCCCAGGCAGGGCTCACTACAAGGGCAAATGTCAGAGGTGGAAGGGAGCATGGCAAGCAGAGGAAGTGGTGAGAAAGGCCAGAGCTAGGAGGACAGACTGGCGGGTCCTGGGACACTTGGTGGTAGAATTGGTTCATGATCATGAAGGACTCAAAGTATAAGCTGAGAAGTATTGGCTTGATCCTCAAAATTTCTCCTCACTCGGATGAGCCTCATAAATCATTTGTCCCTTGTATCAATAAGGGCAGGTTCAGAAAATCCAATATAAACAGCGACTCCAACACAAGTATGTCTTTGTATTCTCCTTACTTAAAGGAAGTTTGGGGACAAACAGTCCCATGGCTAATGTGGATGCACCATGAAAGTCATCAGGGACCACAGACCTTTCCTATTTCTGCTATACCGTGGATGGCTTCCATCTTCATGGCTACCTCATGGTCCAAAATGGCTACTGACCACCAGCATAGTGTCCACATTCCAGGGAGCCAGAAGGAGGAATGGGGTCAGAGCATAAGAAGCACACCTTCTGCATGAGCCTGTTCTCTACTCTGAAACCTCACACAAGACCTTTTCTGCTCATGACACTGGCCTTTTACTTCATCACATGACATCAGCTGGTGGCAAGGGACCTGGGCAAAGTCTTCCTCCTTCCAGGGAGCTATGTGCCCAGCTAAACTTGGAGCTCTGTTTCAAGGAAGAAGAGGAGACTAGATATGGAGTGTGCGACAAACAGTTTCTTGCCAGACCCCACATTTTGTCTCTTCCAAGATCTTTAAGGGAAATTAGCATCAATGCTCAGCGATGTCCAGAAACAGCCTTCCTTTGGCTAATTCACCATGAACTTCTATGCGGCAATTCATCAAGGTCCATATTTGGAGCTAAGAAAACGTACAACTCCTGCAACTCCCTTGAGGACAGCGGATTCAAAGAGTTTAGTCTCCTCTTTATGAGGAGATGGGCTTTCTAACTGTCCTCACACGACATCTTCCACGACACCCCAGCGCAGAGTATCCCAGCCATAGCTTCTGCTGAGTTCGCACTTCTTCCTTCTCCCCTTCCTTAATATCCATGCTTTTTTTAAAAAAAAAAAATAAGTGTGCTGGATTTTCGGCCTTGAAATACAGGTACAGAGCATGAAATTGATCGTTTTAATGTATATTTATTTTATGGCTGTGTTGGGTCTTCGTTTCTGTGCGAGGGCTTTCTCTAGTTGTGGCAAGCGGGGGCCACTCCTCATCGCGGTGCGCGGGGCTCTCACTATCGCGGCCTCTCCTGTTGCGGAGCACAGGCTCCAGACGTGCAGGCTCAGCAGTTGTGGCCCACGGGCCCAGCTGCTCCGCGGCACGTGGGATCCTCCCGGACCAGGGCTCGAACCCGTGTCCCCTGCATGGCAGGCAGACTCTCAACCACTGCGCCACCAGGGAAGTCCCAATATCCATGCTTTTTAAGGAATACTTTGAGGGCCCATTTCCTTGGCTAACTAACTCTGATGCTGGGGAAATCGGGAGAGAACCTCTTTCCCCTTTGGTGAGGGGTGGGAAGGTGGTGCGCTGGGGAGAGGTGGGCTGGGGACAGGGAAGATGACTGAGGTGGCAGCTGCTGGGTTTAGACACATTTTTTCCCAGGATCCCTGATGCTGGGGAGGGAAATGCTGGGTGGGACAGACGCATACGAACTCTTCACAGGCCAGGTTCACGCCCCGAACGGTAGCGTGGTTTGGGCAAATATTTCATCAAATAAAGTAAGGTTCCAGATGAAAAGATGTAATTACAGTTGCTGCATCCCTGTGTGTGTGCAGGCAGAAGCTTGATGCTATCTTGGAGCAGGACCTGCTCTCTTCTGGGAACTGGTGTTTCCCAGTTTGGGGCCTCATTGCTCCCTTGGCTGGAATGTTCGACATCCAAGGCGAAGATTTTTACATTTCTCCTCTATTTCCCACATAGGGAGGACAGACTTCACCTTGGGTGCTTGCCGTCAGCCCAGTGGGCCAGATACTGAGGAGACACGAGTGAGGAGAGCCCAGATGCTGGAGAGACGGCCTCCAAGTCCTTCAGAGGTTTTCCTCAAAAGGTTCAAGATCAAAGGCATTCGATTTGAGAGAACTTGCAAGCGACCAGTAGCAGACATGAGTTACCTCTGAAAAGGAGGGAATGTTGGACAGTGTAGGCAATAGCAGCCGTTCTATTGTAAGTGGTGTAAGGAGTTGTTCAGAGCCAGGCTGCCCGGGTTCAAATCCCCGCTCATGTTACCCTGAGCCTCAGCTTCCTCACCTGAAAGTAAAGCTAGTCCTAGGACGCACCTAGGTCGCTGGGTTGTCCTGAAGATTGAAGGAGCTAGTGGTATTGTCAAGCCATTAGAATGGCATTTGGCATATGGGTCAAGCCTGGTGGTAGTTGCTGCTGGAATCATGGGTGGAGCCCTGATCTTTGGACATGGCCATGTTTTCAGAATAAAAAAAACCGAAACCACTGGTTAAAGGAGGATAGTGAGGGGCCTAAGGTGGTGCCTATGGCTGGGACGGAGCTGTGGTCGGGCAGGGGCAGCTGGGTTACTTTTACTACCAGACATAACCATGTGTTCATCCCTGAGCCAATCCCTGAAGCCTGGGCAATAGACTGCTCTGATTGGCCAGGTCTGGGTAATCTGGCCCTGCCCCAACTCAAGGAAGTGGAGTCAGCCTCGCCAATCAATATGAATGACAGTGAAAGAGAGCCTGTTCCCCATAGAGAATCCGGCAATTATGGCAAGAAGGGTGGGGACGTGGGTGCTGGGCAGAAAGACAAGGAACACTCTACTCACATCCTCTATGGAAACATTGGTCCTAGATCTGTGAGCAAACGCTGGGATACTTGGCCAAGGAAAGGAGACCAGTTTACCTGGGCTCTGAAAATCCAGACTGGCATATCTGAGGCGAAGTGTGGAAGGAAACCGACCATCCTTTTGTGCAAATTGAGTCCTCAGACCAAAGCTGCATGGAAGGAAGAACTTTCTAACAGTTAAACACTGTCCCAAGGCCAACCTTGCCAAGAGGGGAACTCTATCCTTCTCAACGTTAAAACAGAGTTTTCAGGGATGTTGTGAACAGGGTTTGTCATCGTAGGGCAGGCTCCTGCAGCGTTTCCTAAACATCTCTCGCAATTTTATCCTTTTCTCTGGATACTATCTGTACTATGATTTATTAAATATTTTTATTTGCATACATTTATGTGTTTTACTTATATACACATATTTTAAAGAAATACAGAGTTGTCAGAGACTGGGGGGGGGGGAATGGGGAGTTACCGTCTAATGAGCGTGGAGTTTGGATTTTGAAAGATGGAAAAGTTCTGCAGATGGATGGTGGTGATTACCGCACAGCAACGTGAGAACTTAATGCCACTGAACTGTACACCCAGAAACGGTTAAAATGGCAAATTTTACACGTTTATTTTGCCACAATTTTAAAAATTTTAACTCAAAAGAGAAAAATAAACATACACACACAAATGTCACTGTCATAAAATGGAAAACCAGTATCCCGTCCTGAAAGTATCTAGAATAAAATAGTGAAAATAAAAGCAATTAAAACAAAATATTTACGTTAAATTCTAGCCTGATTCTTGACCTGAGGCGCGGACCTCTGAGCCCGAGGCACAAACCTCTGATTTTTCAAATGAATATTAGTCGGAGGTACAAAATTGATTAAAATATATTAGCATTGAACTTTGACTTTCTCCTTGCCAAAAATCAACAAAAGTGAAAGCAAATCGAGCCGGAAGAAACTTGGTGCAAATCAACGTTATTCTAGCGCAGTGTCTGCATAACCCCCTGAAGTCACCTTGCAATCCCCAGCAGCTTTCAGACATCTTCCCTCAACTTCCAAGGAGGAGGCCAACGCTGGGACTACGAGGGCAGTTTTGGGGTCTTTTTTTCCCCTGCTTCCCCTTTCCACCTTGAACCCAACAGCTCAGTGTTGATCTCTTTTCATCATGGACATTTGCATATACTTCAGATTATTTTATGCAAGAGATCTGTTGCTTTAAAAAATATGTTTGGAAACTACTGGTCTAGATCTGTGTTGGTGTTTTCAACTTTTAAGATACCAGGATTCATCTTAATTATGCTCCTTCTTTTTTTTTTTTTTTTTTTTGGCTATGATGTTTTTCAGACGAGGATTTCTCCTGCTGCAAATCCACTACCCTTTCTTCTTGTAATTAATCCTATTTTCCTTGGCCAGCCACCCCTCCCCCATTCTCTGTCCCTGTAGTTTGGCTGAGTCCAGGGCTGTGCACGTGACCTGGCCTGGCCAATCAGAAATCTATATTCCATGACCACAGCGATTGGCTAAGATATGGTCATGTGACCCAATTAGAATTGATAAAAGCCAATTCTCAGCTCTCAGCTGTTGCTGAGACCTTACCGTGTTGACCTGGAGTAGCTGGTGGCCACCTTACTACAGGTGGACAACATCTGCCTAGATGCAGCCAACCCGGGTGAATGAAAGATGAAGAAAGAGCCGCATGGTCACAACCTCTGAATTCCTGGATCCAGCCACACCTAAAGCAAAAATCCGCACGCCCCCCCCCCCCCCCCCCCCCCCCGCTTCAATCTGTGACCCAATAAAATACTTGGTTTCTTGAATCCAACCTGAGTTGGAGTTTCTGGCATTTTCAACCAAAGTATCCTGACTGATCCAAGACGCTCTTTCTCACGGACCCTTTCTCGAAACTATCTGATTACTACATGATCTCATAAACAGAAACTACAAAACATCAGACTAGGAAAGGAGCCATCTTTTAGGTCTTTGGAGGGTAGATGTTTTCTTCTCCTTAGAATTCAAGCAAAGAGGCCAGAGGCTGCCATGTGCTGGCGTCTTGACATCAGGTACTTTCTCTTCTTAATTGCTTTAAAATCGTCTGACGTAAAAGCCTCCGTGTTGGTCTATAAGACATATGAAGTGTGAGTCCTCAGGGCTGCCTGAGGTCTGAGGCCCATTCCCCGCTCAGCTCTGCCCTTTTGCAAAACACTGGCCATTTTGTCTCTGAAGATGGGATTCCATTGCTCACATATCTGGCTGCTGCCTCCAAAACCAATATTTTCATTTTGGCTTAAAAGCCCATCTCAACGTAAACATCTGAGCTCCTGGATGTTGCTCAACCAGCTTTGACAGCTCTGTAGGTGTAGGGCTGGCTGCCAGCCAATCCAAATCTTTCTGCTTCTTTCTTTTAGTATAAACAGGGCCTCTGAAGAACTGTGGATTCATTGAATGAACAAATGAACTTGTTTACATAAAACATGCAGGGTGAAATTTCCACTGTGCTTCAGCATATAAGTTGAGTCTGTTTTCTGATGGGCCAGCACATTATGGAGGTTGTTTTCTTAGGAGAGGATACTGTCCTCCATATGTTGGCCTAATTATTCATCCCAGCTGGTAAGTTCAAGATTGGGGGTGCGGGGTGGGGACGCACAGGGAGGAGCAATATTAAATTCTGCTGTGTTGTTTCACAAAGAATGGACTTTTTTAAAAATAAATTTTATTTATTTATTTATTTATTTTTGGCTGCGTTGGGTCTACATTGCTGCGTGCGGGCTTTCTCTAGTTGCGGCGAGCGGGGGCCGCTCTTCGCTGCAGTGCACAGGTTTCTCATTGCGGTGGCTTCTCTTGTTGCGGAGCACGGGCTCTAGGCGCGCAGGCTTCAGTAGTTGTGGCTCGCGGGCTCAGTAGTTGTGGCTCGCGGGCTCTAGAGCGCAGGCTCAGTAGTTGTGGCACACGGGCTTAGCTGCTCCGCGGCATGTGGGATCTTCCCGGACCAGGGCTCGAACCCGTGTCCCCTGCATTGGCAGGCAGATTCCTAACCACTGTGCCACCAGGGAAGCCTGAAGAATGGAATTTTGAGCCTGGGGGACCCCTGCCCAGTTATAAGGAAGTAAGAAATAGGAGGGGACTAAAATCACAGTGTTTTGTTTGTTTGTTTGTTTGGGGGGTTTTTTTGCGGTACGCAGGCCTCTCACTGCTGTGGCCTCTCCCGTTGCGGAGCACAGGCTCCGGACGCGCAGGCTCAGCGGCCATGGCCCACGGGCCCAGCCTCTCCGCGGCATGTGGGATCTTGCCGGACCGGGGCACGAACCCGTGTCCCCTGCATCAGCAGGCGGACTCTCAACCACTGCGCCATCCACCCCAAATGTGTACCCCAAATCTAGTGACTTACAGTAATTTGTGGAAGGTAAAACCGGCACGAAGGTCACTCAGGACAGAGGCTGGGTGGGATGATTAATGATGATTTTATGTTATTTGGGGGAAAATAAAGGTTGCTTTATACAGACTCCTGCATGGAGCCCAATGAATCATCTTTTGGTTAATGAAGAGGCCCCTCGCATCCCTCTACTTGCTGATGACAAATCACCCTAAGGGGAGGCCGAGGGTTTTCAGAAAATGGTATGTGTGATGATGCAAAATCCAGAAATAGAACACACTGGTGGGGAAGGAATAGAGGGTGGTGTGGGCATGAAATGGCAGTAAGGGTTGGGGTGACGTGGGAGGTCAGGGGAAGGAGGTGGCCATGGAAATATGCCCTTGGAGAGGCACTGGAGCATCTGTGGGAGTGACATGGTCTCACACGTGATGATCGCTGAGCTCGATGCTGGAAAGCCTCCTGCTACCCTCCCCTACTTTATGAATTATTTCTTTTGATCATGGGTTGATGGTGAGCTGGTTTGATCAATAATGGGAACCAGTAAAGTCTACTTATAAACTAAATAAATAAGTTCTCCTACAAGAGGTTAAATTTTATCATGATTTCTTTTGAATGGCCCATAAATCCATACCTCTGAGATATTACCTTCTGGGACACCAAAACGAGATCAGAGAGTTCTTTAAACAGAGTTATCATTTCAGCTGAGAGCCTAGTATGCTCCTCCTGCAAGCCAGATAAGAACAACAGTGATGATAATTCTAATAAGAACGAATATTTAACAAGCCCTTTTGTGCAAAGTGCTGTTCTTAGTATTTTATGTACTTTATCTCACAGTCATTAAAGCAACTCTATAAGACCATCATGAACTCTATTTTGCAGATAAGGAAACTGAGGCACAAGCAAATTTAGCACCTTGCTCAAGCTAATGCATGTAATAAACGATGGGGCCAGGATTTAAACACTGGTAGATATTAAAAGCCCTGAATGAGAGTGGGGGGAAAAAAAGGAGTGAGCGATGGTTCAGGTTTTTGTGGAATGAAGGGGAATGAGGGAATGGAGAGTAGTGGATGGGTGGTGATGGGTGGTGTAGACACATAGCAAGAGATTCAAGTAAGACATGCTTGAAACCAGAAGAAGGCAAGTGGTTACATTAAGGGCCGTGGAAACAAAGAGGGCACTGACCCTACCTCTTGGCCTGAATCATGAAAAAAACAAACAAACAAAAGAATCCTCCAACTTGAGAGAGATGCCATGTCCTTGGAGAAAGTCAGATTTCAGTTAAGGCTGGTCAGTGATGGGACTGTTAGGAGAGTCATCTGACGATATTGGGGAGGGAGGGAGATTGTTGATCAAACTGTTGATTCGAAGGTTATAGGAGGCAGAGAGGAGGATGGGTGAGGGAAAGGATCAGAGGAGGCAAAAATTAGGTGAGAAAGGAAAAAAAAATATTGATAGGGAGAAAAGAACCAACATACGGATAAAAGAAATCCCTGAAGGAAAAACTGTAAAAAGAGAACAAAACAAATACTAGAAACCGTAATTCAAGAAAAATTTCCTAAAACTAAAACAAAAAGGATTTGAAACTATTTATTGAAAAAGCATCCTGCATCCTGAGAACTGTGACCTCAAATGAACAACACCAAGTTCAAGTCAAATTACTGGACTTCGGAGAAAATGAAAACATAGATCTTTTGAACATGTGATTGAAATGTCCAGAGGGAAGCATGAAATTCTGGCCTGGTTGGATCCATCGGCTTAAATTGTTTCATTAGGACTGACCTTTCTGGCTTTTCTCTCATCTTTGTTTCCATTGTGTGGCTCCATGTGCCAGCCAATTTTCTCCATGTGGCATCCCGAAGAATTTCTTAGCTTATCTTATTACAGGATAAGCTCCCGCATACAAAGAACGTCTCTTTATTTAACAAGCTCAATAACAGTTTAGGAATCGCATTTCAGTGGACTAACTTGGGGTTAATCCAGGTAGCGAATGAATCTGATGCTCTGATTGGCCAGGCATGGGTCACCTGCTCACACCTGGAGTCAGCCAGGAGATCCCAGTGGGCTGAGAGAGGGAGAGGGGTGTATTCCCAAGAAAAATACAAATTCTGTCTTAAAAGAAGGAGAAATGTATAAAGTGCAGCTTAAACAACTTCTGTTCACCAAAATTCTTAACCCGGTCTTCCAGGCCTATTAGTTTCAGTCCATAACCTGGGAAGAGGCTCCATGGGTGGTATTGGACAAAAGGATGGGTTGATGTGTGGCTGGAAATACGATTCCATCCACCACCTTGTTCTCCATAATAAAGAGTTTGTCTAATGTTTGTCCTGAGTTCCTGGGAGGGAACTTCCTGGTTAGTGAACACATCAGTGTGTCAGGAGGGTGATGTGTTCTGATTCCGTGAAAAGAGGACATGGGGACTCTGGGTTTCAGACCCTCACAGCCCTCACCACCATGTGTCTTTTCATTTGGCTGGTCCTGATTTGTAGCCTTTACATTAAGAATGTAACCAGAAGTATGGCGAGTTCTGTGAGTCATTCTAGTAAATTATTGAACCCGCTTGGGTCATGGGAACCCCTGGATTTGTAGCCAGTTTGTTAAAAGTGTGGGCTCCCTGGGGACCCCCAAACTTGCAGCTGGTATGTGAAGTGAGGGCGGCTTGTTGGGAGCACTGCCCTGAACTTGTGGATTCTCATGAACTCTGCGTGGTTAGTGTCAAAATCTTGTGGCAATATTGCACCATCCCTTCCTCCCTTCTTTCTCAGGGCACTTCAGGTTAGAACTTGGAAATGAATCCCTAGTCTTAGAAGACCACACAATTTGATCCATAATCCTATTGTTGTGGAAAGGCTCAGATGGGGAAGGACCATGCTGGCAGTAGGCACGGCCAGGATCAAGGCCACTTGATCTGTCCACTCCCTTCTTGGCACTTGGATCATGCGAGAGCTCACGTTGATCACTGGTTCCCAGCTGCCCCTCCTCCTACCTGGCGAATGGGCAGTGAGGTGGATGGGTGGGAGCTGCGCCCCCTTACCTGTCTACCTTTGCTGGAAACCAGAAGTAGACAGTGGCCAGAGGGGGAGGAAGGAGCCTGCATGAGCTGCAGTCTCGCTTACCATTCCCAGGGAGGTGGGAGACCACCGCTTGTTAAGCACCTGGGGTACCTGGAAATGGATGACAGATTCTTCCTGAGACCACGCTCTGGTCCCGCATCTCAGGATTGGGGCTGACTTTGACATTCTCGTCTTACCTCTTCACCTCTCTTCTCTTCCTTGTTGATTTTTTCCTGGGCTCTGCCCCAGTTATAAAGAGGAGGCAGTAAATGGCCATCTAGTTTATCAGGGCAGTAAAAGGTATCGGGTTTCACGACCAAAGGATTCCTCTGGAATAACCATTGTGCACCTAAACTCACCTCCCTTGCACTGTCTTTTTGGAATCTAAGTATGGTGAATAGGACACAGGAGGACACAGATTCCCTGGTCAGCCTTGAGTTACTCTTGCTTAGGCATAAGAGATGACCATACTTCACATATTTACTGGTACTTCAACCAGTATACAGATCATTGTAACTAATCTACAACATGCCTCTGAATCCAAATACTGGACACTCTGTCCTGGAAATTCCTCTGACTGGGACTTCTCCCAATAACCCAGACCCTTTTCCATCAACCAATTCAAAGGCAGATGTGTGAGGGTGCTACTGACCCATGTTGGCTTTCATGGGATGGAAACCTACTTGGCTCTATCTCCAGTAAATATGCTTCAAAATACTTGCTCTTCAATGGGTTAACTGTTTTCTCCTGACCACACTGAAGCTGGCAGCCAGGGATGGAGAGTTAATCTTAACACTCATTTTCCCAGGAAAGAAAGTAATCCAGCGTCATGTAGCCAGAAGTGTGGGGTTGCCAGGCTGGGACCTGGTGAGGAGTGGGCCAGACTGGGGTTGGTTTAAGGGCCACAGAGAGGGCAAAGTGTTGGCCCTTCATGGAAGAGAAGGCGAATTACCCTGGCCTCTCCTTTCCTCCAGCCTCCAGTCCCCAGGCAATGCTTTTGATTGGCCAAACCTGGTCCAAAGCCTGATAACAAGGGAGCCTGGGGAAGCAGGGGTCAGGCTCCCTGTGACACAGAGCAGAGCAGGGGAATGGCAGGCAGTGACCCGCACAGAGAGAGCCAGAGACCGTTGAAACAACAGGCCTTCCGAGAAGCTGGGCCCCAAGGGCAGGCCTCTCAATGTGCACTTCTGAATCCTTCTAGTCTGATCCAATTCTCCCAGGAGCCCTTCGGTAATACTCTTTAGAAGAGGATTTTTTCTTTTCTGGCTCTTGGCATTTTTGTTATACAAAAAATATATAGCCAGCTACCCCAGTGTGTGCGTTTCTCTGTCACTCTCTCCTTGGCTCTCTCCTTCAGCCATCAATACATCTTTGGGCCTCATAGTAAGTATTTCTTAAGCACCTTCTAACGGCTGGGGGCAGTGCTAGACTCTGGGAAATACAAATATGGAAACAGCAGGGTCTCCGTCTCCCTGGAATCCACCATCCAGTCAGGAAAATGGATAGTTAAGATGCAGATTGAGGGTATCATACGGACAAGACGCTTTGAGGAGTCTCCAGAGAGGGACACACTTCTCTCTGCCTCAGACAGTCGGGGAACGATGCACAGAGACAGATGAGACAGATGGGTGCTCTTGGGTTGCGTGTCCACCGTATCTTCCCTTTCTCACCTCTTTCTGAAAGAACATCAGAACTTTATGGTTGGAAGCACGGACTCAGCCTCTCTTTTCAATTCCTGGCTCCCCAACTAGCTGTGTGATCTCTGGAAAATGACCTCAGGGAAATGCCAACCTCTTCCCAGCCTCAGTTTCTCCATGTACGCAATGGGGATAATAATAGCACTTACCTTATAAGGTTGGTGTGATAACCAGATCAGGGTAGTCAGGGTAACTAACTGCTGTATCATATAACCCTCTAAATCTAGGGTGGCCAGATTTCATTTTGTCTAGTACTTTGAGGGGTTCCCCAGGATACAGGACTTTCATTGTTAAAACCAGCACGATTCCGAGCAAACTGGAACAGATGGTTGTCCTACTTAATCTCAATGACTAACATAATAGAAATTTTTTTTTTCTGGCTCACGTGGGTGTTGGGTAGCTGCCCTCCATGGGGTGATTCAGGGACGCAGGCTCCCATCTTTTGGCTCCACCAAGACAAACATCAGGTTGCCCTGGAGGGCTCTCTGGTCCAGCCACATGTGATTGGTCAAATCTAAATCACATGCCACACCTGACCGCAAGGGGGACTGGGAAATGTAGTTGTTTGCCGGGAGGGAGAGGAAGCTGCTTCAATGAGGACATCCTAGTCTCTGCCTCGCGAGAGTAAATGAGTTGAGGGAAGCAAAGCGTTTAGAGCGAAGGTGACCAGTATGTATAATGCCGTATATGCATTACTATTTGTGGTGTTATCATTACTCCTCCTCATATCCGCCTACTCAGAGACGCCTTCCCTGACCACCCCGGCAAAGCAACCCTTCCACTTCCCCAGCACTCTCTACCTGACAACACGAATTTCTTATTTACTTACTGTTTTTCCTGTTTACTACCCACCACCCCTCTCCAAGTAGAATAGGAGTCTCGCTAGAGCCGGGGCACTAGACATCTCCTATGACCAGGGCCCAGCTCGGGAAATATCTACTGAAGGAATACAGGGTAAAGAATGGGCTGAGCCTTTCACGCAGATACCCCTCTTTCTCCGCATTGCTCAGTCTGTCCGGTTTCGCGGAGTCCTCGGTCTCCTCGAACCCCCTCGGCCCCGCCTCTCCCTCCTTCCTGGTCTCACGTCCAGCCTCCGTCTCCTGGGAGCGCTCACTCCCCAGGGCACCCATCCTGCGCCCCGCCCCCCCACCCAGCCTCTTGTTGCTGTTTCTCTGGAAACCGCCTCCTAAGTACTTTATCCCCGCCCACACCCCACACCCCTTTTTTGAAGAGCAACGTTTGTTTTGGTACAAATGTAATTAACACACAGTCGGTAAACACCTTATGTCACAAATTGTACCAAACTCCTCGTTATTAGACTCTGCGGTTGGCTTCTGGGTACAAAATATTTATGTATGGTTTCCATGGCATATGGCCCAAGAGGGAAGAGTAACATGGATGGGGGTGCTGACATTTCTCCCAGGATATCCCCTTCTCTGCTGCCTCTGGGGTTGCCAGCACACACACACACCCTCCCTGTTTAGAGGGCCTGTGGGGTTTGGGATGAGGCCCCTGGGTGGCCCTCCCCAGAGACCGGGCCAGGATATGAGAGATTTCAGGGATGTGTCTGGAGGGACAAAGCTGCGCAGAGGGTGAAATAGCCTTGCAGGGCTCTATGTGCCTGGGGAATTATCCTGGTGCAATTCATAGACTCCAAGAAGAGGAGGGGTCCCAGGCTCCCCACCAGCCCCACCTTTTATTTGACAGATGAGGAAATAGCTGGTGGGGCTGAACAGACAATCTGAGTTCAAATCCCAAGACGTTTTTATTTTGTCTTAATTTTTCCATCTGAGAAATGGGGATAATAATAGAACCGACCTTACAGAGTTGATGTAATAATCACCTGATGTGTTTAAAGTACCTGGAAAACCTCCTAGCACGTGGAAAGTGCTGGGTGTCCTACTATTGTTGTTAAAATCAATAGCCACATGCCCTGAAAGAACAGGAGATGGAAACACGTACCAGCTGCTCTTCTGTGATTTAGATCGTGAACCTCCGGCTCACCTCTTTATGTAAGATTCTAGTCTTTAAAATTACAAGGCTGTTTCCTTCATCAGGGCCCCTGAATGCACGCAATTGCGAGTGCATACAGAAAACCCAGGCCTGCTGCAGTTGATGGATGATTTAGGTGTGTTCTGTGTTTTTAACTACACCTGGTTTCTGCCCTGTACTTGGTCTTTAGTCAAATACATGGGCCCCTCCCCCAAACCCCCTCCCTTAGATTCTACTCCTACCTACGGAGAGTGCCTGCAGGCTGCTCCAGCCCCCAGGCCCAGTGCTGATGTCTTAGGAAGGAGGAAGGAAGAGCAGAGGTGGCAGGGGACAGGAGATAGGGAAGGAATTGGGCATTTGATGGAGAAACGTGGTCCTTTTCTGGAAGCAGCTGAAATGGGGTTGCTTTCCAAGTTGTGCTCTGAGGCAGCCCTGAGCCGAGGGGCTGTTCTGTGTCTTGTCTTCTTTCCATCCTTTTCAAGTGGCCTCTCCTTCCTCCTTGTACCCCATGCAGAGGAGTCCCACGCACTAGCACATACACTGGATGAGCCTGCTCCCGCATTTCCTTGGGGCTGGTCATGAAGCCGCCCCTGCCCCGTAGCGCATCGCTCTGCAACTGCCTCCCTCTCTCCTGGCTTCCCTTCCCTCTGTCTTCACCCCCTATACCTGGCTTTGTACTTCTGAAATGAAGGGACCACATTTTAATCCCAGCCTCTGTTTTCTAGAGGTCCCAGACCAAGGCACACCTTCTTCGCAGCCTCCTCAGCAAACTGGGGACTGGGCAAGTTCCCTAAATCTGCCCAAACCTAAGTGGATGATGCTTTGAAGCTGGGAAGCTACCAGGTTGTACAGATCAACAGCCTGACGCACTGCATGTCTGGCCTTGGCAGAGATCCCAGATGGTGTCTAATGAACTATGCCCAGGATGCTCTGAAACACAGCTGTGGGTCCAGATCCTGGGTTGGCTTATCACATTGTGCTGAGGTCACCTGACATCCACAGAAAGGCGTGTCTCTTCTCTCCTGTCTTCTCCTGAGTTTGATCTTGGAGTCTGTGGAATCTCTTCATCCTCTGGGCGAGCAGACCTTTCCTGGTCCCATCTACTCAGCCAACACGGCGTGTATCGCAGACACAGACTC
The DNA here is from genome assembly GCF_008692025.1 of Phocoena sinus. Taxonomy (NCBI): domain Eukaryota; kingdom Metazoa; phylum Chordata; class Mammalia; order Artiodactyla; family Phocoenidae; genus Phocoena; species Phocoena sinus. The sequence continues at coordinate 13,060,180 of NC_045777.1, forward strand.
CGCCCTTAAGATGAGCAGTGAGTGTTTTGGAGACAGAACCCTCAGCTTTATCTCAGAAGTCATCTCAGGCTCTGCTGGCACACAGGGGCTGCCCCTCTTTCTGGATCCTTCAGGGCACAATGAGGATTATGTCCTAAAGATTGGGTATACGCTAAAAATGGTGCATGGCTTAAATTACCCTTGAAAACCCTTCGATAGGGAGTTGTCAGAGCTGGTGCGTGCTCAGAAGGACCTTGCACTTGCTCTTTAGTACCCTGTAGTTGCTGTCTTGAAATTCTTAATCATTTGATCTTTGAACTTGTGTTTTGTAAGTAAAGTCCAGTGGAACAATGGTGCATGCTCGAAGCCTCAGCTTCTGAGCTCTTGGGCAGCACTGCCCCCTCACTGACCTGGACAGGTCCTCAGCTGTGTGCTTCCCTGTCGCCTGGTGCCCCAGGCCCCCCACGCTACAGCCCCTGCTATCAGGCTGGTGGTGCATCCACTTCATGGCATCACAGGGAGGGACGTGGGCTACCCCCTGCCCCAGGCTGACAGCTAGAATTTCCCTGTGTCTGAGCCGTACATTCTTTTTTTTTTTTCCCCCTGAGCCATTTTGAACTGGGTTTCTACAGCTTCAAACCAAAAGATTCTCCTGGGCTCTTTAAGCAGCCAGCACTTTGCCCATACCACCTTAGCCCCAACATCGAAATCAGATTTTAGGAAATGATTTGAGAAACTTCTTCCAACAGGTGGCAACAGCTGATACACATGTTCATAGAGCATTGCCAGGAATGTAGAAAGTCGAAGAGGGGGCTTCCTTGGTGGCGCAGTGGTTAAGAATCCGCCTGCCAATGCAGGGGACACGGGTTTGAGCCCTGGTCCGGGAAGATCCCACATGCCGTGGAGCAACTAAGCCCGTGCGCCACAACTACTGAGCCTGCGCTCTAGAGCCCACAAGCCACAACTACTGAGCCTGTGCGCCTAGAGCCCGTGCTCCGCAACAAGAGAAGCCACTGCAATGAGAAGCCCATGCATTGCAATGAAGAGTAGCCCCCGCTCTCTGCAGCTAGAGAAAGCCTGCGCGAAACAACGAAGACCCAACACAGCCAAAAATAAATAAATTAAATAAATAAATAAAAGAAAGTCAAAGAGAGGGTTCTTAAAGATGTTGGGGAGATCCACATAATTTCTCTATATCAGTAAATGAATACTCAGAGAAGGCAAGGGACTTGCCCAGGGTCACACAGCAAATGAGGGCAAGAAGCTTGCTGCTCTGACTCATGTTCTCATATGGCTACAGAGTCACCTCAGACATGCACTTGACCCCCCCAACCCCACCCCCAATTTCAATATGATCTCCTGCTGTGCTGTCTCTCTCTGTTTCTGTTATCGCTGTCTCTGTTTCTCTGGCTCTGTGTATCTCAGTCTCTCTGTCTATCTCACAGCCTGTCCCTTTATGTCTCTCTCTTTCTCCTTCAAATACGCCATCCCATGATGAACGGACAAAATATGGCCTATCCATGCCATGCAATATTATTTGGCCATAGAAAAGAATGAAGTACTGATACATGCTACAGCACGGAGGAGCCTTAAAAACATTGTGCGAAGTGAAAGTAGCCAATCACAACAGGTCATGTCTTGTATGATTCCGTTTATGTGAATGGCCCAGAACAGGCACATCCATAGACACAAGTGGATTAGTGGTTGCCTGGGGCCGGGAGGAGGGAGGCATGGGGAGTGACTTCTAGTGGGTATGAGGCTTGTTTAGGGAATGATGAAAATGTTCCAGAATCAGATAGAGGGTTGCTCAACTTTGTGAACCTACTAAAGTCACTAAGGCTGGTGCATAGGACGTGCACCCTTGAGGCGGGAGAGAGGACTGTTTTTCAAGGGTGAATTTTGTGGTGTGTGGACTATACCTCAGTAAAGCGGTTATGGAAACCGCCATCATGTGACTTTGCACATTTATTCCATTACACACGTAAAGCGGCCGCACAGGTGAAACGCATACACCCGGGGCACTGCTCCAGGTTGGTGACAGGGTTTTCATGGGTGAGTTTGACTCTAGCGATTTCCGCTTAAGGTCATCTTCAGGAGATCACACCCCAGGTACAAAGCGCAGCTCCTGGCTCGACGGCAATGGCCAGAAGAGAGCAGAGGGTCCTAAACTTTACAAATAAACACTGCTGTGGGCTTCCCTGGTGGCGCAGTGGTTGAGAGTCCGCCTGCCGATGCAGGGGACAAGGGATCATGCCCCGGTCCGGGAGGATCCCACATGCCCCGGAGCGGCTGGGCCCGTGAGCCATGGCCGCTGAGCCTGCGCGTCTGGAGCCTGTGCTCCACAATGGGAGAGGCCACAGCGGTGAGAGGCCCGCGTACCGCAAAAAAAATTAATAAAATAAACACTGTTACTCCATTCTGGGTGGACCCTGGGTCCTGGAGGCTCTGAGCAAGGCTTGCGTTCTCTTTTTTCAAAAGAGAGGCCAGCATTTGTTGGTGTTAAAGCCTCCCGAGGACCAACCTGAAACTTTCTCCTTGAGAAAATCACAAGGTTGAAAATGAACTTGAAAGGGACCAGTTCCGGATGGGATACAGTGTCATCCAAATGCCGTGCCTTGAGTACAGTGGATTCCTCTCAGCTGCACATCCACCTCAGGCCATTTCTTCTGGATGCTTCCCACTAAAGGAAGCAGACCGGCTCACTGGCTGCCCCCGAGTCCCCGGGCCCAGGATGAGCCTGGAACGAGGCTCAGAGCCTGCTTTTCCCGGCCTGTTCCATCCCACACTCTGCTCAATGTTTGCAACTTTACTGAGCTGAGTGCAATTCTGCCCTTTAGATACAGTTTTTCCTACAACAGGGCCATCCCCTAAAGGCAGTCAATGCCTTCATTTGGGACCCAGCTAAAAAAGAATGATGCCTCACCCCAACGCTGGAGGGAAATACTGTCTTAGACTCGCCCAGAAATGGTACATCTGGATATACCAAACTCCATGGGCAATCTTGACCCTGCACTGCTTTTGTCTCGCACACTATCCTCAGAACTTCTTCCTGGCTATGCCTGGGAGGTCCCGAGGGAGGTGTGGGACCCCAGGATGGCTTCGATTCTGGCTAACAGCTGTGGAGCACTCCCCATGAGCCTGCGACATTCCAAGTGCCCTGCCTGCGCTGTCATTGATCATTGATCCTTACTACAACCCGATGAGGTCAATGCTGTTACCCACATTTCACACACAAGGAAACCGAGGCACAGGGAAGCTGATTAAATTCCCTGAGATAACACGGCAAGAGAGATGACACAGGATGTGAATTCCAGGGCCCCCTACTCTTAGCCATTTTAAGTCACGGCCTCCAAGGGGTATGGCTGGTGTGCTGGGCCACCCCCAACCAGGGCAGAAAGAAGTCACGTCCAGGTGTGAACGGTCCCTGCTTATGGGGAGTGACTGGAACTCGTGCACGCGGCTGGGGCCTGTATACCCTGGCACCAGCCTTTCCCAGGGCAGTTTGGCGTTGTCGAATAGCAGTGAAGATGCAAAGAGCTGATGGCCGGCCATTGCGTTCTTGGTGTATCCTCAACGGAAATGCATTTCACATGTGCAGCAGGAGGTGCGTCCAAGGACATCCACCCCAGCGGCACTGGGAATAGCCCCGGTTGTCATAACCACCCAGGTGTCCCTCCTCAGTGGAATAAATAAAGGCGGTGCGATGCACTCACCCAAAGGCATACATACCATCAAGAGTAAAAGGAGGGACGCAATTACGTGCAGCCCACCACTGAGCAAAGGAAGCCAGGCACCAAAGACTCTATCATGAATAATCCCACTGATATTACCTCCAAAAGCTGGCAACGCTAAACTGTAGTGTTTGTTTAGGCAAAGCAGGGTAAGGCAGCGTGAAAACAGAAAAAGAAGGAAGCTACTACCCGAAGAACAGCGATGGCTTTTAAGAATTGAGGAGGCCGTGATGGGGCCAGGAGACAGAGAAAGCTTCTGGGAGGCTTGATATAGTGAGGGAAGGGGCACCTGAATGGTCTCTTGATAATAATCTGTTAATAAATGTGCACTTTTCTGGATTTTTAAAAAATAATGGTTCCACCAACTCAGTGGTGGGTGCTTCCACTTTTACCTCGATCCCTAATTTCCCACGAACACGTTTCCGTCTAACCTCACGCTCAACCTACAGATAAAAGCAAATGGCTTTGTGCCACTTTGTTGATGACTGTAGGTTTGTCTGTCCCACCTTGTATTCCCAAGCGCTGTGGCTTGCAAAGAGAAGGGCATTCCAGTCTGTGCCAAGCAACCCTGGCAGAACGGCTGGTGAGCACAGGGGCACAAAGGGAGCTTGGTCTTGTTTTCTCAGGGGTGCCCTACCCCCAGAGCCAGCTCTCCAGCCTCAGTTCTCAAACATGATGCTTGCTGCTTTGTAAACAAAAAACCAGGGCTATGAAAACTTGCTCCGAACCCTCGGGGATGCCACACTCCTGCAACTCCAGCCAAAACTGCTCTTGAGACATCCCTCCAGCTCCCCAGCGGTCTCCAACCGCCCTCAGAATGAGAAAACAAAATCATTTTCTTTTCAGTGTCCAGTGGTGAGCCAGGAGAAATGCACTGCTTGTTTGGACTTGCAGTGCTTTGGGGTTTCGTTTTATTTGCTTACTTATTTACACTTCTTCTTTCTGGTCTGAGGTTGAGACCAGGTTTTAGTCCTGATGGCTTGTGTGTGACCTGGGTGGCTGTCCTGTTGGAAAAGAGCTTGGTACCCTGGCCCTGTGGAGGGAACCACAGTGCGGCCGGTGCTGCTTTGCAAGGAGCATTTCTGTTTCTGGTTGGCAGCCACGTTCTTTTTGGTTTACTTTCACCTGCTTCTCCCAAGGCTCTTGCTGGGATAGGATTAGCAGCCGAAGCAAATAAAGAAAAACAACAGCTGACCTTGCTTGGTGCCCACTATGTGCCAAGCACCACTCCATTGTGTATTGTGGCCCATTTAATCCCCACACTTCCCTCTATGGGAGGGGCATTGACTATCATGCCCATTTTATAAATGAGGCCACTGAGGCACAGAGAGGTTAAGCGACTTGCCCGAGGTCACACAGCTACTCCCTGGCAGAGCTGGGGTTTGAACCCTGATGGTCTGGCTCCAGGGCTTTGCTCTAACTGTAGCTACCTTCCACTCCACTGGAGAGATCGTCTTCCTATCCCAGAGTCAGGGCATAGAGAGTAGGGAAGGCCCAGCCCTGGGAGAGATGCTCTGGGAGTTACATCTGCAGAGGCCATTGCTGCCCAGGAGACCGTCACCTTCACATGGGACCTGTCACTGTGGGGAACCAACCCCTCCTAAAAGGCCCCGCCCACCAGGACACCAGGATGCCAGGACTTGTGTTTCATGGCAGGAGAGTCAGGTTATGTCCCATCACCTGCTGCTGGTTACACACCAGGCACAGTGCTCGGTTCTCCATGCAGCCATGCACAGGACCAAGTATAATATTTGCACCGGAAGAGCCACTCTTTTGGGGGCAAGGGGCAGAAACTCCAAAACGGGACTTATTCCCCCAAGATGTGGCAGTTCTTCATTTAAAAAAAACATCAAAGTGGGCTTCCCTGGTGGCGCAGTGGTTGGGAGTCCGCCTGCCAATGCAGGGGACACGGGTTCGTGCCCCGGTCCAGGAAGATCCCACATGCCGCGGAGCGGCTGCGCCCGTGAGCCGTGGCCGCTGAGCCTGCGCGTCCGGAGCCTGTGCTCCGCAACGGGAGGGGCCACAACAGTGAGAGGCCCGCGTACCGCAAAAACAACAACAACAACAACAACAAAAAAATCAAAGCAAAATCGAGCCCTGCCCTTACCTGCTCTGGCAGGAAATTGAATCTCTCTCATTTTGGGAGCTTCTCGCCCACTGTGGTTCAGAGCAGACTCGGGGGCTGACCTGACCCAAGAAAACCGCAAAAGGGCCCCTTGTGTCGAGGCAGGAATGGCTGGGCTGTGTCTCTGGAGCCCGTCACCTGAGTCAAGCCCCAGTCCTGTCACTTAGCATCTGTGTGGCTTTGGGAAAGTTATCCCCCTCACTCTCTGCCTCAGTTTCTTCATGTGTAAAAGGGGAATAATAATAGTCCCTACTCATGAGGTTATCTTGATGATAAAATCTCATAATATATAGGAAACACTGAGGACGTTGCTTGGCGTATAGTAAGCACTCTGTCAGCTAGGATGATAGTAATAATAATGGTTGTCATGGCAGTCGTTCCCCCTGCTCTCCGTGGCCTCTGTCAAGGTCATGCTCCAAAGCTCTGCTGGGCGGCAGAGGTATCCTTGCACTAAGCGTCAGTTCCTGCACAGCGTCCGGAAGTGCCTCTGGAGTGTCCCAAGGCTGTGAGTCAGTCTCCCCCAGGCTGGGCTTGTCTGCACAGTGGGACAGGGCTGTCATCACCTGTAGCTCTCCCAGGCAGCTTCATGGCAGTTGAGCAGGGCTTTGCTTCCTAACCTATTATTGGTGTTACAAAACCACTGAATCTGGTTTATTGCATCCAGACCCCTGGCGGTATCGGTCACTGCCACAGCTAATGGTAGCCCCTGCAGACCATTAGCTGACCTTGGCTTTTCTTCTGCTGATTAAGGGCCCCGTCTGCCACAGGCTGACGGGACTTCACGGCCCCTGTCCCATTGCTCAGCACCTGGGTGGCAGCAGAGCTCCGGGGCAGCTCTGGTGTACTTTTGAGGAGCCAGGCAGGTCTCGGGAAAGGGGGGGTACAGGAGCACAGTGGGAGGCCTGGGCATAGGAAGTCCTTTTCCTTCATTTCCCAAAGGCACAAAAATGCCTGTGCTAGAAGGATCTCAGAAGTCTCTGACCTGGTCCCCCCCGGGTCTTAAACTTGGTCAGCATTTGAGTTTGCTGGATTAGGGAGGGCTTCATGGAGGAGGTGGCCAGTGAAACTGTAGGGAATTAGTCTAATCTGTTTCACCTGCCTTCAGTAATCAGGGTCATCTACAGAAGACTTGCATGTCCTCCAAGGGGCACATAGCCTAATTGAGATGTTTCACTGAGGTGTTTTGCAGGAACTTGGAGGCAGCTGTGTCTTGAGCTGAGCTGAGCTGAAGATTAGATGGGACCACGGCCCTCCAACTGCGCATGCACTAGTATCAGCTTGGTGATCTTCTGAATGTGCAGAGAGGCCTGTAGCCTAGTCACACGTGCAGAACAACGATGACTGCACCATTTTCCAATCACCTTTCCCCACACTCTCGCACCTTGGACAGCCCAGCTTCCTTACTCTTTATCCCATAAATACCCAGAGCCCCTCGCCTTTGGGGAGGCAGATCTGAGACACGTTTTTCCAGCTACTTGCTTGGCTGCCTTTCCAATTAAGCCCTCTCTTTGCCGTAGACCTCGGCGTCTCAGCGTTTTGACTTGCTGTGCGTCAGGCCAAACGAACCTGGTTAAGTAACACCAGGAAGCTTGTCCTTGAAAGATTCACTGCTGGGCTTTGAGAGAGGTGGAAGACTCAGGGAAAGCATCCCAGGCACAGGCTGGGGATGCGGGTAGAGGGCAGGACCTGGAGTGAGGCAGGCATGGAGCACATCACAGGGGGCTTCAATACCAGGCTGGAGACGGTAATTTTTTACTTTTCCCCTTAACTGTGGAATCAGTGCTGCACATCCAGCTTCTACCAATGCCAGGCAGTAGTCCTAGGCAGGGAGCACCTAACCCCGAGGGACCACACACGCCCTGGAAAGAGGCTGCTGCCAGTGTGTTTTCAGTCACTACCCAGGGATGCCAGCCAGGCGTTGCCGGGCCCTTTGTCTTTGCAAAAGGGAAGTCGGGGATCTGGATGTCTATGAGAACACAAAACTTGAGCCGACTGGCACCCACGTGGGGCAGGGGGGCTTCTGCCCGGGCAGCTGGAGCAGTGGGAGACTGTCAGCAAGGAGTAGAGGGGCTTGGGGTCCTCAGCACACTCACGCCTGGCCTGGGTCGAATCGCTCAGCCAATGTCTGCGAGGACTCGGGGGTGCAGCTTGGGGCAGCACAGCCCGTGGCTTCCTGGAGGCATCTGGCTTCCAGCAGCCTCTCTGCATGGGGCCCGCGGCATCTGGAACCACTTAGGAGCCCCCATTCCCGCATCGCTGAGAGCCAGGGAGTCAGAGAGACTGTTCAGCCTTGTCTGTGACGGGGGTGGGCCAGGAGAGAAGGGCTGAGTCCTTCAAAGCATGGGGGCTCTGCTCTGCCCTTCGGCCTCTCTGACAGCTCTGCCCAGGCGAGAGCTGCTCTGGCTACAGCCCAGGCACCCCCGTGGGTCCCCCTGTGGGTCCCCCCGGGGGTGCATACATTAGCATCTATTATTTAATCAAGACTAAATCCACACAGCCTGCCCTTCCCTGGGGAAAGGGAATAGAACGGAGGTGTCACTGGAGGACTACTCTGGCTTAGAAATCTCAGAGATCTGGAGCGCTGGGCTTTGAGTAGATAGAAGGACAAACTGCCAAGGAGTGGGCAAGGGGGTGGGCGTGGAATGGTGCAAGCCAGGGTCCTCTGAAGGGACCAGGAGATCCCTGGATTGAAACTCAGCAGGTTTAAGCGCAGCCTCCCTGTCTCCTGTTCTCTCTCTGAAGGGATTGGATATTCTCTCTGGGAGAGAGTGAGGGGGCAGGAACATGGGGACACTTGAGGGCTGGCCAGGCCTCCTCGGGGGTAGTGATGGGGGTTGCAGATCACAAGCCTGCAGGGCTTTACTCTGGGTGGTTGGAGTGGGAGCATCAAGGAGGAAGAGTCCCAGGGCCAAAGCCAGGTTGGAGTCGCCCATTGTGGGCAGCAGAAGAGATGGTGCCTGGTGTTCTCTAGACCCCGTGATGGTGGCCCAAATCAGGCCGCAGCAGGACCAAGGAGAGTGTCAGGAAGACTGGGGAGAGAAACAGGACAAAACCAGGGATGCTCCACGGTGGCCTGTAGGCAGGCAGGTGGGTGGGAATCACGAGGGTGGGTGTCCAAGCAGGCAGCCTGGCGCAGAGTGTGGGTGTGTGTGACAGGAACACCCAGCACCACCGAGAACCAAGTGTGCTCGGAACTGGTTAAGTGCTTGATGGGAACCAATGCCTTCATTTCTCCCCAGATCCTCCTAGCTGGGTGGCTCATCACGCCCAGATGAAGTCATTGAGAAAGCAGTTTATCCAACAACTCGAAGCCCCTAGTGATGGAACTAGGGTGGCCCAGGCTCTCCCCACTCGGGCATCCTCAGGTCAGCTCAGCCTGGCATGGCCTTTCCAAAGGCAAACGGCCCAGGGTCTGAAAGAGCCCTTCACAAAGAAGGGGGTTGAGAGGGAAGAACGCGGCAAACACCACGCCTGGGCGGACTTGTGAGTGTCCTCAGCGTAGGTGGGACCAGGAAAGCAGGACCCAAGCTCCCAGGGCAAGTTTCAGGGGAATCTCTCTGCCCTTACTGAAGACAGCATGGTTCCGATGAACAAGCTACAACTCCCTGCACACAGACACCCACCCACGTGCGTGGCCTCATCCATCAGCAAGTACGCAAACGCACCCACTTGTCACCCAAAGCCTGCGAACACAAGCACGTCCCCAATTCTACTTTCTAAACATAAAGACGTGCCTGCTCGTATGTTGCAATTCATTGAACATCTCCTGAGCTCTGGAGGCTTCTTTGTAAGGCAGCCTATCAGATGCCCTGGGGAGCCAGGAAGGAGCAGGGGGCCAGGGAAGGTTGCCAGGGAGAGCAGAGTTATGCCCGGTCTTGAAGGATGAAAAGGAATTTGCCTGGAAAGTTGGGGAGACCAGTGATTCATTCATTCGTTTTGGCTTTAAGTTATACTTTTGTTTGTGAATGATCCGTTTCCTCCATAGAATAGAAGCTCCAGGATTTGTTTTTTGCTCACTGTTCTGTCTCCAGTGTCTTGAACAGGATCGGACATATATCAGTCTCTTAATAACTTCTCTTGAATGAATGAACTCATCCTCCCTGAAGGATTCTGATGAAGGTGACTTGGCTCCTATTTGATGTGATGGGTTGTTTCGAAATGTTCACAAAGGAGAAGGATACTTCTGCCCCCTTACAAAGAAGAGGATGAAATTAGTGGGGTTTTTACCTGGAGATAGTGGCTTGGAATGAGTTAGGCAGAGCCGAGGTTCGAAAGCCTGCTTTTATTTCAGAGTTATGGGAGGGGGGGAGTGTGGGAAATGGAAGAAGAAAAGGAAGGAGGGAAGGAGAAACAGAGGGAGGGAGAGAAGCAGGGTGGGGAGAAATCAAAGGGCCCCAAGACTTGAGTCTCTGAGAACTAAGTGGCCTTGCCCTGAGGCCTACTTTCCAAACATCAGCTGGGAATGAACCAGCCCAGAGGACAGAAGGGAAGATGGGAATGTGCGGGGTTTTGAACAAATCTCTGGGTGTCGGCCGCGCAGGAACTCAGGGGCTGCACCAGAGCAGCATTTCCCCAAGTGTCACCTCTGGGTGAATTTTGTGTGGTACCCAGACGCACGCTTTTCATTTTAATAACTATTTATCAGAAATGAAAGAACTGCAATAATGTCATGATTACTACTCTCAAGGATGAGGTTATCTTCTGCGAGCCAGCCAATGTAAAGCTGGTTTGAGGAGACGTAGCTGATGATGGGCAGGTGAGATGCAGGTATGCAGCAACGGTGCTGGTGGGTGTGAATGCTGATGTTTAGGAAACACAGACCTAGGCGACATCAAAGGAAGCCTCTGGCTATGTGGTTTTTCAGGTATGACAGTACCTGTGTGACTTGAGAAGGGGCCCCCATGGAGCTCCCTGTGTCCCTCGCTGCCCTTTCAGAAGAGGAAGGAAGGGCTTCCCTGGTGGCGCAGTGGTTAAGAATCCGCCTGCCAATGCAGGGTACACGGGTTCGAGCCCTGGTCCGGGAAGATCCCACATGCCGTGGAGCAACTAAGCCCATGTGCCACAACTACTGAGCCCACATGCCACAACTACTGAAGCCCGCAAGCCTAGAGCCTGTGCTCCGCAACAGGAAGCCACCGCAATGAGAAGCCCGCGCAACAAAACAAAGAGTAGCCCCCGCTCGCCGCAACTAGAGAAAGCCTGCGTGCAGCAACAAACACCCAACACAGCCAAAAATAAATAAATATATTATAAAAAAGAAGAGGGGCTTCCCTGGTGGCGCAGTGGTTGAGAATCTTCCTGCTAATGCAGGGGACACGGGTTCGAGCCCTGGTCTGGGAAGATCCCACATGCCGCGGAGCAACTGGGCCCGTGAGCCACAACTACTGAGCCTGTGCGTCTGGAGCCTGTGCTCCGCAACAAGAGAGGCTGCGATAGTGAGAGGCCCGCGCATCGCGATGAAGAGTGGCCCCCCGCTTGCCACAATTAGAGAAAGCCCTCCCACAGAAAAGAAGACCCAACACAGCAAAAATTAATTAATTAATTAATTTTTAAAAAAAGAAGAGGAAGGAAACCTAACAAGGTCTTACTGGGATGAGAGGCTGCACCTACATTCTCACAATATCATGAAGCAACCCGAGTGGATGGAACAATTCTAACGGGAAAATGCTTTGGACTCCAAATAAGGTAGACTCTGAGCCTTCGGACTGGCTGTTCCACCTCCTGGATACTCTTCCCTGCACTCCTCATTTGGTTGCTCCATCTCATTCGGGGTGTTCACTGCTGGTACCTGGTAGGGGCCCTGATATTTGCTGAACCATTGAACGAATGGCCAGGCAGTATTCTGGTTATCTGCCTCTCCCTCTTGAATGTGCATTACATGTTCAAGATATGCCAGGGTTATTCTTTTTTTCTCTTTCTTCCAGGGCAACCTGGAGGGCCTTCATATTATACCTAGAGCCGGCATCAGCATGTTTTAATAATAGGAAGTGGAGGGATGGGAGGTGGAGCTGAACATTATTTAAGCAGAACCTGCACCTACGGCCTCAGAGAGCTCATCGAAGACCCTGCCCCCACCACATCTGCCGCTGCTTTGGGTATCCTGGTCAGCCAGGCCCCCAGAGGCCAGGAGGGAAGCCCGAGTTCCTGTGGATGCCTGGCAGATTTGCTCTCAGTGTTTCCATTCAAGGAAAGGCTTTGCAAAGACAAAAGCTTCAAGGCCAGGGCCCAGCTACCCATCAAGGTTGCCAGGTTGGCAGATCTCCATGGAGATCAAAGAAGCATAGGTGTTCCTCCTCACTTCCCAGGGAGGATTAGAGAGCTGATAAACAACCTGCAATGCACAGGACAGCCCCTGACAACAGAGAAGTATCCTACCCAAAATGTCAGCACTGAGGTTGAGAAACCTTGTGAGAAGAGACTGGGGCCCCGGGGAGCAGGTGACTCAAAGCACAGCAGCAGTCCCCCTGGGGAGGACCTGCAACTGGAGTGAAAAAGTGGCCTTTGCTACTATGAGCCAGTGAAACACCTGTTTGTTATGCAGCTTGGTCTAGCCCATTCTGACTGATACAAGGTGCCTGGAGACACTTGACTGGATTTGGAACCCACCCCAACTGTGGCAGGATGAGATGCTGTGATCGATTAGTGATGTCTGCCATGGAGCAGAAAGGCAAAGTAACTCAGAGTCCTCATACTTAAACTGCTTCTGACCTATCCCGTCCTACACAGAAAGGTGCTTTGTCCAAACTCACAGAACTGACAAACTAGTGCTCAGCATGGGGCTTGGCATGTAGTAAGTGTTCCTGAAATATTTGCTGGGTGAATGAATCACCAGTGAGATTAATCAGGCCTCCAGTTATCTTTGGAGGGTACTGGGTCACATTCCCAGAGACTGCCATGCTCCCCAAATATTTTAAATCCTGGAACCGAGAATGCCACAAATTCTACTTTTCTCTTATCAACGACTGCTCATGAAAAAATATATTCTCACACCCTCATCTAAGAGGCTTGAATATAAGGTTTAAAGCGTCCTTTGCTCCAGGGTAATTTTCTCCATATGGGAATTCAACATGAGAATCTAATGCTGGCTTTTCAGGCAGCAATGATGACATGCGGAAGGTTCTGGAGGAAGGAGGAGTCATGCTCTTGGTGCTTGTGTATCACTATAGGTGGTGGAAGGCTGCTAACAGTGTCAGGCCAGCCTGGCCCTGAACGTACATCAGTCATTCAGGGAAGATGGGGTTCATCTGCACACAGGAGGGATTAATCTAGGAAGGACTCATGCTTTGCATCTTTGGAACAGAGACTAAGAGGAAAAAAGTAAATGGCCTGAGAAGCCCAGCCCAGAGCGTGTCTGACCCAGCAGAGGGAGGGGCATTTCTGTGTCACCTTTGATGGAAGCTCTTCTGGAGATGGCATCTTACAAGGAGGTCTTTTGTCAGGATTCTTTTGGCTGCAAGTGACAGAAACACAAATCAAATAGATAGAAATGAAAGAGGAGTACATTGGCTTAAGCAAAGGAAAGCTTGAGGTGTTTGTGGGATCAGGTATGGCAGGGCCCAGGGCTTAAGTGGCCTGGATTCTAGGCCACTGTCTCTCCCCATCTCTCAGCCCTGTTTTCCTCCAGGTTGGCTTGACTCTTGGCTGACAGTAATGGAAGAGATGATAAGCAGCAACCTCAGGGCTTTATCCTGCCCTCACAGCAACTGTTACAGCAAGAAAGGCCTCTTTCCCGGTTGAGCCAGCAAAGATCCCAGGGTTGGCTCTGATTGGACCAACCAGGTCATATGACCACACCCTGCTGGTAACTGAGGCCAGACAATCGATGGGCCAGGCCTGGGTTACATGCCCATCCTTGGATCCAGAGGTGGAGATAGTCCCACGCAAAGCACGTGGACTGAAGGTTGACCCCACAAAAGAGAACCTGGGTGTTGTCACCAGAAGATGAAGGAATAGATGCTGATAGTCAGAAAAACCCAATGTCCATGACATAGACCGAGGACCCCATTGTAAAAATTCCTATTCCTAGCACAAGTGCCCCTGGAGACAGCTCTTTCCTTGCCAACGAAATGTAATTTAAATTCCTTTCTCACACCAGATACGTCAAGACAGCGTGTGGCTCCTTAAGAAGGCCGAGCAGGTGCACATTGCTGGATTTTAATGCTTTGAAAACAACTTCTCTCATCTGTTTAAGCATTACTATTTCCTCCAAGAATTCAGCTCCACATGGCAAGTGTTAATACCTTATTTCTTGGGGGACTCTGCAGTCCGGAGTTGGAATTGATTGCAAACAGAATAAAATAATTTGCTTTTTATCAGCAACCTCCACAGAAACTCGTTTCCTTGGAGGAAAATGCATTTAGCCTCACCTCTCTAATCCCTCTGTCAGATTCCTAAATCACCACCCATCATTCAGCGCCACTCAGCCAGAAATGACCAACACTCCGTAATAATAAAAACAGAATTACGGTCGCTGTCACCTCCTGCTGATGACTCCTTTAGGACCAGATGGGAGTGAGATTCAGAGTCAGTGTCGTGGAGAGAAGCAAGGCCCTGTGGGTTCTGAAGTGACGGGGGCATCCCATAAGTCAGGGCTGGTGCTGGTCTCTGGGTTCCTGTTTTCCAAAGTCAGAATCAACGGGCCTTTCTTGTACCCTGAAGGTGGCGGGCAGGCTGCCGGTTTACAGACTCCCAATGGGTTTCATTTGGATTTTAGGAAATAAATAAGTCACCAAACCTAACAATCAGGAATTTCCACATCAAGATCAGTGTCTTACACTCTTCTGGAAAATTAGGGAAAGCTGAAAGCTCTGCCTTTGGCTGGGGCCTGGGAGCAATGCCCCTCTCCCCCTCCAGTTCACCACTCCCTGGGGGTCTCTTCACTGTGTCACCTGTGGGGTCAGCACCACCTGCGTCAGAGAGCCCACTCCCAGTACAGTGAGCGGCTCAGAGCTCAGACTGCAGACAGACAGACTGCCAGCCTCCGCTGCTAGCTCTGACCTGCACCAGGGGGTGACTTATTTTCGTGTGTGTCCAGGTTTCCTCATTTGTAAAATGAGTCTAATAACGGCACCTGTTACCAAGGAGAGTAAACGTGTTAAAGGACATGCAAGGCACTTAGAACCACTCCTGCACACAGGAGCGCTAAGCGTGTGGGCTGTGGCCGCATTGCTTCTGCTTTCATTTGGCCTTTGTACCATCCTCACCCTCTTGGGTCGTGCAGTGGGTTGAATTGTGGCCTCCAAGAAGACAAGTCTGAACCCTGGTACCTGCAAATGTGACCTTATTTGGAAAAAGAGTCTTTGCAGATAAAATTAAATGAAAGGTCTCAAGATGATATCATCTTGGATTAACCATTTGGGGCCTAGACCCAATGACAAGTGTCCTTATAAGAAGAAGAAGAGAAACATGGAAGAGAAGACATGTGAAGACAGAGGCAGAGATTGCGATGATGCAGCCACAAGCCAAGGGCTGCTGGAAGAAGCCAGGAAAAACGCTCCCTTAGAGAATGAGCCTAGGGAGCCTCGCCCTGCCAACACCTGGGTTTCAGGCTTCTGGCCTCTAGAACTTTAAGAGAATACATTTCTGTTGCTTTAAGCCACAAGCAAATGTGGTCATTTGCTACGGCAGCTACAGGAAACTGAGATGGGATGGCAGACCCTGCAGCTGGTACCATTTCTCACCAGCCCTGACCCAGCCCAGTGCCTGGTGCATTGGTGCTAGGCATGCCTGGTTGACTCTGGAAGACTTCTCGGTTGAGAAGATGTCATTATGCCCCACAGGATATTTGTGAGGGAGAGAGGGGTCTTTTGTAAGGAAAACTGTACTGGGACCTGGAGTACAGGGCTGGGGTCTTCCATGACCTGACAGGAAGACACATAGCGGTCGGGCTCTAGGGGGAGAAAATGTTGCTCAGGCGTTTGGAAGGGATGAAAAAGGCTTCTTGCTTCAGCCTAGTTCGTCCACCAGGACTGTACCCAGTATCTGTGTGCGGGCAGGAGCAGCTGCCTAATATGCAGGGCCCAGTGCAAACGTGGAGCCCCTAAAGAGAGTGGAGAAACAGAGAGGCTAAGTAACCTCCTGAAGGTTGCACAGCTGGCTTGTGATAAAGCTGCAGCCTGGCTCCATACTGTGGGCTGCTTACCTACTGCCCCTCAAGCAAAGAATTACCAGAAAGCTGGTACATTGCACTTCACATATGCAACGCAAATGTGTTCAAGTATGAACACATTTAACCCTCGCATGTGCCCGTGGTCGAAGTTATTATTATCCTCATGTTACAGATGAGGAAACTGAGGCACAAAGCACTTAAGTCACTTGCCTAACATCACGCAGCCAGTAAGTGGCAGAGTCAGGATTTGAACCAGGGAGGCCACTCTGGGGTTCACACATAAGACCCCAGTTCTCTACAACTCCCACCGAAGAGACAGGATATTCCAATAACTAGTCCTAACTTGTTAGGTTATATTTTGACTAGTCCTAACTTCAAGTAATTGTGTCCATTTTGAGGAACTTCATGGAATTCAGTCTTGCTTTATTGATAGCATAAATGTGATCAGGAAACCACAGTGTTTTTTGCCCAAAGGGAAAAATATTACAAGAATTTGCCCCACATGGAGTTTCTTGGGAATGAGGAGGTTTTTAGGAAGAATCACCTGTGCAATGAGGCGGTAGCTTGAGTTCCTCACCTGCATTCGATCAGCACAGGCTCTGGCCCACATCTCCTTCCACTCCTGTCAGTTTCGTTCATTTATATGTTTATTTCCAGCTCCAAGCACAGTGCCCTGTACATGCTGGTTGTTGAATGAATCTCTCCCTCTCTCTGTCTCTGCCTCTGTCTCTCTCTGCCTCTGATGTCTTGAGGCTCGTCCCATGGAACATGCCCGAGACCCCGATGCTGATCTGTCCAGGTGGAATGTGAACCAAACGGGGGCTGTGACTCGGGGCTCCCAACCCCAGTCCCATCACTCCAGGAAAAAGACGGATGGAGCCGGGGCTGTGGTGATCAGTGCCTGGATTTGAGGTCTGATTACCTATCCATGGAACGTTGATTTATAGGTAATTCTCCCTCTCCTCTAAGACTCGGGATTGCAGCTAATTTACGGACAGTCTTAAATCACCCCCTCCCCCACCATGCAGCAAAGCAAGGCGAGGCACCATCTATCATGTGCCTTCTGTAACCACTGGCTTGATTAAAATGGGGGCGGGGAAGAGAAATACTCACCTCTGTGCCGGGGCAGGAGGGCTCACGCAGGAGCTGGCTGGGTAATTCATCCAGAAACAGTGGCGGCCCCCACACACGGCCCGCTTAATTTCATGTTTGGCTGCTGGTGGGTTTTCATTTAGAGATAATATAAACAGGTTGACAGGGCCCTAATTAACTGATCTGTGGTCCTTTGGGAACAAATGGTTATTAATATTCATAAACATTTGTAACGCTCAGGCAGATGCCCGGCCCTGACATAATCATAATATGTCCTCTACCACGTGCACTTGTGATTTCCAATTTGTCTCTTGCCCATGGACCCTGGTGGGTATTGTCAGGAGCTGGTGGCCCTTTGCCAGGAGACAGGTCCATCTCTTGATCACGACATGAGTGCAAGATTTGCCAATTACCACTTGCTGGATTTTCCACAATCCTTTCTTCTTCCTGGGTGTCCCTGGCCCAGCTCTCCTCCATTCCCACCCCCCACCCCAACCCTCCTTGAGACAAGCTGAGAACCCCCTCCTCTGGGAAGGCTTCCTGGATTGATCTCTTTCCAGAGCGACTCTAAGTATGCTGTCTCTCTGTAGCATAATTCCCTGGTGCAGTATAATTGTTTACATGAGGATTTGTTGTCTGATGGTTTTAGGTTGTTTTATCCAAGAAGGTGCTGCCTCGTGAACTTTTGCTAAAATCAGTTTCTCCCTTTTGCAGTGGAATTTCATCTTGTGCAAAGTCAGCTGTACAGTGAAAATTAAATAACAACCCCTAAAGCAATAGCTGGCATCTACAGGGCTCTTTATCACATGCCGGACAATATGTTGAGTCTCTTACCTGCTTCTATTAACTGTCTCACCACAGCCGTACGTACAGGCAGGTACGAGGATCCTCACCATGTTCCAGATGAGGAAACTGAGGCACAAAGAGGCCCAGGAACTTACCCGAGACCACAAGTCAGTGAGTGGCATGGTCAAAATTACTCTGAAAAAAAAATCTCTAAAAGTACTCAGAAAGCCCAGTCTATGTGGTTTAATGCAGAGACTTTTAAACTTTATCTCAACGCATAGCATGAAATGTATCTTTCGTTGTGACCCGGTGTGCACACGTTCACAGAGATACATGTGTGGGCAGACACACATGGGACAGAATTGACAAGCCTCATAAAGTAATATTTACCTGACGATGTGTGAAGCGATCAGTTATTTCCCTCTCTAACCTATTGTCTTCCACTCTGTTCCATCCTGTTAAGAAAAATTCTGACCCACTGATTTTCTTAACCTCCTAACAGCTCACAACCTTCTGATCCGTTATGATATAGTTTGAAAAATCACTAGTGGGAAGCATGTCACACAAACATGTAAAAAAGATGTTATACGTTTTTTTTAAAAATCTTTGGAAATAGTGATACTGACACGTATTTAGGGCTTATTATGTGCCAGACGCTGTTCTTGGGACTTTTTCATTATTAACTCAATTCCTAGCACAACGCCGTGGAATATTAGGTTCAACCACATGACATTGACAATATTTGACATTTTCCTATGGAAAACGGCAATTTCACATGGTTGAAATCATGACAATTCCATTTTATACACAATAAAACTAAGGAACAGAGAGGTTAGGTAACCTGCCAAGTTTGCACAGCTGGTACGTGATGTTGCTGCGACTCACTCCCAAGTAGCCTGGCTCTAGCCCATGTCCTCCTGACCGTTGTTTGGCCAGTGCTATTTGGTCACTGACTCCTCAATGACACTGAGGAAGCTTGCAGCAGCCACGCGAATGAGCAGTGATTTCCCTCCTTGGCTTTATCCCGGGGAAAACTCTCATGCCCTCCAGTGCCTGGGGCACCCCCCTACAAATTCAAGGCCTGGCTGGATCCCCACCTAATCCAGTCCTTCTCTGCACTTCCTTTCCGCTCCACGAGTGCAGCTGAATTTGTCAGTGAGTTAAATACAGCACAGTGTGATTACCTGCTGTGCTCTCCTTGGGATTATGCTTGGGTGTCCGTCATGGGATGAATGCATAGAGAAGATCTGGCACATGTATACAATGGAATATTACTCAGCCATAAAAGGAAACGAAATTGAGCTATTTGTAATGAGGTGGATAGACCTAGAGACTGTCATACAGGGTGAAGTAAGTCAGAAAGAGAAAGACAAATACCGTATGCTAACACATATATATGGAATTTAAGAAAAAAAATGTCATGAAGAACCTAGGGGTAAGACAGGAATAAAGACACAGACCTACTAGAGAACGGACTTGAGGATATGGGGAGGGGGAAGGGTAAGCTGTGACAAAGTGAGAGAGAGGCGTGAACATATATACACTACCAAACGTAAGGTAGATAGCTAGTGGGAAGCAGCCGCATAGCACAGGGAGATCAGCTCTGTGCTTTGTGACCGCCTGGAGGGGTGGGATAGGGAGGGTGGGAGGGAGGGAGATGCAAGTGGGAGGAGATATGGGAACATATGTGTATGTATAGCTGATTCACTTTGTTATAAAGCAGAAACTAACACACCATTGTAAAGCAATTATTCTCCAAGAAAAAAAAAGTCGTCAGAGGCTCACTGAAAAGTCAAGCCACATCCTGGACAAGAAGTACCTTTTTCAGACCTAATGCATTTATAGAAAGCTTAGAGCTGGGGGAGGCATCAGAGTTCTGATAGTCTGACTGCCCAGCACGAGTCTCAGCATCAGAACATCCTCAACACTGGATGACCCGCCCCGTCACAAAACCTTCCAGTTACACGGTGCCCCTTTACATCCAAGGCCTCATCCATCAGCTTCTGGAAATTTGAACTATATTTTGTGAGCGGTGGGGTGCTCGCTTACCATTTATTCACCTCCCCCGGGATTTTCATCTCCTCTTAAGTTTGATGGGTCTGTGAGTTACAACCAAACAGTCCAGTGGGGTAGCACCTGATGCCGGGTTTGGGCTCAGGTTCTAAAATTACTAAACAAAGGGAACATCAAGTGTAGGAGCCACTTGCATGTTCAAACCCCAGAATCGTACTCAGTGTGGGTAAATGAGCCCATCTGCAGTGGCCTTTGGCAGCTGAGACCCGATGAAGGAAGAATGGATCCATCTGCCATCTCCCCCTCCACCAGGCAGGGGCCCAGGCGGGGGGGCGCAGCAGGCTGGATTATTTGCATGCATTTAAATAGTCAATGTGTATTAGCATGACGTTTACTACTATACATATTGTAAAACTAAAGATAATCTTCCCATGTTTTGTTCTCTGTCAAGTGTATTTATTTCTGATGCAACTCTGCGGTAATCCTAACAATAGATCTGCTCTTGGGGGGACACTGATGGATTTTAAAGAGCACCGGATGGGATTGAGGAGACCCGGATGCTGTACCTCTTTCATTTACCAACTGTGTGACCTTGGAGAAGTCACCTATTTCTGAGACACAGGTCCTCTTTTTTTCCTAGAGTCTTAACTGGGGTCAATTTTGCCCACAGGGGCCATTTGGCAATGTCTGGAGACATACTTGGGGCTGTCACTACTTGGAGGGGAGGGTGCTACTGGCGTCTAGTGGGTAGAGGCGATGGATGCTGCTTAACACCCTACAATGCACAGGACAGGTCCCTACAACACAGAGTTATCCAGCCCCAGATACCAACGGCGCTGACGTTGAGAAACTCTGGTGTAGACATACAAATGGTATGAAAAATACAATATCAATGTACACTTCACTACCCGGCAGACATCAGAAGAGAGTCGAAGCTCCTGCTCTCCATGCATGCCCCTCCCTCCCGGCAGAGGTAGCCGCTGTCCTAAAGTGCGTGATTATCATGGTCATGCATGTCTTATGTGTACACACTCCCCGTAACAAGGGAACGATAATAGCAGATCGGTCTCATTAACAGGGCTGTTACAAGGCATTTGCAACGGAAAGCCCAAGGAAGTGTCTTAAACATTCCATAGCATAAGTTATAATTTGGAATGATTACTATGACTTTATTTACTTTGCCTATTGCCCCTTTGAGCATTCAGAGTAGAAATCATTCTGTCTCATTTGACAGAGGCAGATATGAAGCCCAGAGAGGCTGAATGACTTTTCGTCGGCTGCACAGCAAGTTAGGACCCAAGCTGGGCTCAAACTCTGGTCCTCTGAGTCAACTTCTGATTTCAAGAGTGGAGCTTGAAGACACTTTCAAAGAATTTGAACCATGGGAGTTAATAGAAGCTGATTCTGGGCCTTTCACCCCAGTTAGCAGTGCTCTCGGGTGTGTGTCAAAAGCATTTCAGTCCGATTTATTTGCCTCTCCCTAAGTTGCCATTTCATTTCGTGAAGCCGCTGCCTCTCCAGGTGGGTTGAAAATTGAAGTCTGATCCAAAGGCATTTGCCCTTTCAGGCCAGCCCCCTCCTGAGAGCGAGAGCCAGCAGGGACAGCAATTTGCCTCTCATGTTCATTTTTGTTCCTCATGAAATACGGTTAAAAAGAAACCAGTTTTTGAGAAAATGACCCAGGTGATTAGGTGAAATCCCTTCTCTTGCCTTACGCTCCTGCTGAGAAGCTGCAACCAGATTGGGGGGTGGGGGGGTCGGCAGCAGGAGTCAGGTCGGGGAGGAACCTGGGTCAGAGTTACTGCCCATCCCCCCAGGAGGTAAGTTTGGGACGCAGACCCACTTCACAGATGACCCCTATCTTATTTTTCTATTTAATCAAAGGTATGTACACACAGATTAAATGACCAAATAGTTCTATAAGATTTGTTACAGAAAAGGCATTTTCTCACTCCCCTTGCCCCAATTTTCTGGCACTCTTAGGAGACTGCTTTCAACTCTTTTAGCTGAATATGCTGGTACTTAAATCTAAATAGCATGCTTATAAAAAGTCTCCCTGTCTTGGAAGGCTAAGCAGTGACCAAGGAGATATCATCGGTTGTTACTAAGTGAAGGACACATTCAGCTGCGTGCACAGCTGCAGCTACCTTACGCTCATGAAGCGTGCAGCTAAGGGTGTTGAATGTAGAGGGAGAAGACACCTGTGTCCCCACTGGCAATGTGGAACCTACTCACCGGAAGGGCCAGGACTATAACCCAGGTCTTCTGTAACTCCCAGTGTGGCGATCGTCTTCATTGCAGTAGAGCCGATGATAAGGGTCAAGTTTCCATGGGGTTAGCAAAAGTGTCTAGTAGTAATTACAGTAGTAATAGTAGTAGAAGATGCTCTTGCTTGTCTACCCAATAGCCATCACCTCTCGCTTCCTACAAACAGATCCCTGATTTTGTGTTGAGATAGGAGTTAGTGACCTCGAGATCTCTGGGAAGCTAGCCCATATTCAATCCCAGAGGATTAATTTAGTCTCTAACCACCATGGTACATCCTTTTCCCCTTTGTCAGTGATTGGTTCAGGAGTTGGCATGTGAACCTGTTCTGGTTAATGAGATGTGAGGAGAAGTATGTTGGGGACTGCCCACACCGAAAACAAAAAGAGACAAAGCCTTATGGCAAAACCTTTTACCGCTGACTCTTTCTCCCTTCTAGGGATGGGAGAGCAGAATGTTGGCAGCCACCTTGTGACCATGAGGATGCAGGTGTGAGGATGAAAAGCCAATACACTGAGAAAGGCAGAGCAGAAGTGTGGAAAGATCCTGCATCCGTGGTGATGTCACACTGCTGCTACGCCAGCCCTGAGCTCTCGGGGCTCCAGATACCTTGTTCGATGTGAGACAAGAAGGTGTTTTTAAAGCCTAAGACAGAGTTAGTCAGGGGCTCTGTAATTGCAGCCGAGTGCATTCCCATTGCTATAAGTGTCTTCCCATTTAGAGTGGGCTCTGATTGAGTGTCTCATTTCCTTGGGAGGAAATCAACAAACACTGTAGCCAGCCACAATGATGGGCCAGGGATTTCCTAGGCCCTCAGAATACAAAGATAAATTGAACTCTGTCTCTGATTTCACAAAAACTGAAAACACAAGAGAGGAAACATGCAAAATGGTTGTACTTACAATAGCTGCTACCCTATGCATCAACACTGCCCTGAACACTGGACATGTGATAACACATTTGACCCTGGGTGGAGGGGGTGGCAGGCAAAGCTGGTTGAAACAGCACCAGCCTTGCTGGACAATAGTGGCTCTGCTTCCTGTTTGTAACCAACCCGGGTCCAACATGAGTCTAGAAGCTGAACTTCAAGGGTGTGACCATTCTGAGGGTTAACGGTGGGCTGGAGCCCGAATCCCTGACCCTCTCATCTTTACTGAAATGGAGTGTGCAAGCCTCAGCGGCAATGAGGGGAAATGGCAGAACATTCCAGAAACTCCAGCTTAGGAAGACTGGAACCCACCATGCCGCATTGGACTCTTGAGTTCCAGCTCCTCTGCCCTTCGGGATGGGAACACACATCTGTTGGCCTCCACAATGTGCACGTGGCAGGAAGGGTTATAAATAAACTGTCCTCCCTCCCTCCCTGCTGCCCTCCACCCTCTGACAGCTCAGCTTGTGGTTTCCTCTCCCTTTGAAAGCCTTCCCCAGCCTGATGCAGATCCTAATTAAAACCATGCACAGCGTGACTTTTAATTAGCCTGAGCAACCCCAAGAAAGGCATCAATATTGGAGCAGGATAATTGTGCCCAGGGCCTCTACCCCAAGGAGCGGGCACAATGCCCCAGCTGGGGGAGGCCCTAGCGCCCATGCTGGGAAGGGCAACCGAGGGGTCAGGCTGGGCTCAGCCAAGCACAGTTTCACTTGGGGCAGCCTCTTTGCAGGTAGGAGGCAATGACTTTGATCAGGGGGTTTGCAGATTGATTTTATGTAAGCTAGATGGGATTTCAAACGGGTCCCAAAGGGTCTGGGGTTGGGGTGGGGGACTCTGAATCGAGATTTGGAGGAGGGAATAAATGGAAAACAAAATCCTTTCTTCCTGACAAATAAAATAATTGGGGCACAGTGATTTCTTAAAGCAGAAATCGCGCTCTTCCTGATTCCCTCAAAGCCATAGATTTTTTTCTGTGCCTTTGCTCCTGAATCAACTAGAAATGTGACTGGGGGAGGGGGACGTAACAGCTTTTTTTTTGCTCGGGAGAATTCATTAGGAATTCTGGAATGCTGACGTAAACTCACTCTGAGGGCTGCCAGCTTGAAAGTTCCTAGAACCCGAGGTGGGGGAACCCATTTAAATCTGCAGGCAGCCTTCCTGCAAAGAAACCCAGCTCAAAACGGATGCCTGGTTGTAAGCAGGACCCTGGGTGCCTTCCCAGGGCCTAGACTCTTAACAGCTCCCATGGTCCATGGAAATGTTGGCTTAAAGATGGATTTACACATCAGGGGGCAAGCCTGGGAAACCCTATAGCTAACAGGGCAGAAGAAGGTAAGTTCCACAGGTCAAAAATCATAACAGGAGTTAAAGGGAAAATGGGATTCGAATTGCCAAAAAGCAGATTTTCATAAGACACATACCTACACGTTACTATTTTGCAGATCTAGGTGTGACGTATACCGAAATCAATGTAAAAGAGTTGGCTGTTGACAATCTTTTCTCTTAAATTCTTTGTGTCTGGCTCCCTTATTTTATGACCTTGACATTTTTAAGGAGACAAGATAGATTACTCAAGTCAACAAATGGATAGGCTTCCTCAAAAGGGACATCTTATTTAACCTGAATTTCAGAAATGAGAGAGAAAGATGTTTATGTCGTAGGTGGGGATGGGGGTAGTGGGGTGGGTTCTTCACGTCATAGTTTCCAGGGCAATACAGATCTGATATGTTAGGATGACAATCTCTGCTGTCTTCAAATTCCCCAGGGTCATGAAATGCCCCTGGGCTATGCTGCTTCCAGCAACTGTCCACATCTGGTGATCACTTCCCACCAAGAACTTCAGTGACAGGCATGAGAGCCTTCCAGAGTAAAGGACATCCCCCCACGATCATTTGTTCCTTCCTTGATGGGTGTCACCCTCCGACAGGCCATAACTGCTTCTCTAATACTTTTGTGAAGCCTCCATCCCATGCGTACAAATGCCTTTGTCTGGCCACCATGTTCCCCAGGATGTGCAACCATGGTGGAAAGAGAAGCAACAGTATCACTTTGCTTCTCCTCTTTCTCTCACACTCAGTCCAACATGGCTGTGAGTCCTGTTGGTCCTTCACTGAAAAATATACATCATCCGACCACAGCTCCCCACCTTCATTCAAGCCCCATCTGTCCCCTCTCTCCTGGTTTGCAGTATTAGCCCCCTAAATGGGCTCTTCGTTTCCATCCTTGTCTAGAGACACTGACCTGTTCAAGACTATACTTTTTAACCTTTTCATTTAAGAATTAGACACAGGTACCCAAAATCCAACAAAAAATGTATAGCTTAGTGAAATATATCAACAGACATTCTTTTAATCAGGACCAAGTCAAGAAATAGCACTTTGCTGGAAGTCCCTCCATGGTGCCATGGTTGCATCCCAATCACAGCCTGACCCTCCCTCCAAAAGTAACCGCCCTCTGACTCTTTCAGTTAATACCTCCCTACAATCTTTATGGCGTCATCACCCCAATGTGCCTCCTTAGATCCTACAGTTAACATAACCCGGTTGGTAAATCGTGGCATGTCTTTTTAGTCTACGGGTTTCCTGTCCATGCCTCTTTCCCTTAGAATCTTTCTGTGGCAGTGCCTGGGCTGCGTGACCTATAGAGTTTCTCACAGCCTGGACCTTGGTAATTTCATATTTATGGTGCAGTCAACACCTCCTTCTCTCTGTCCTCCATCTTTCTTGAAAAATGGCAGCCGGATCCAGAGGTGTAGTCAGAATTATGTGTGATACTGAGAAGGTTCTAAATTAGAAAGGAGCTATTGGGGAACTGAAGGGGATGAAATTATAAAGCTGGATGATGATATTAAAGTCCACCAATCAGAGACCACCGGGAACCTCCCTGCAGCCACAGTTACATTTAGCTAACCTGCTGCAGTAAAGGAGATCACACCCATAGCAACGCAGGACAATCTCCGTAAGAGGTACAGGGAAGAGCTTCCTATAGGATTTGGGCTTCCGTTGAATGATTCTAAGGAATTAAAAAGGCAGGGTCAAGAAGTGGGTGCAATTTGGTGATTGGGTATCGTTTTTTTGTTTTGTTTTGGGGTTTTTTTGCGGTACGCGGGCCTCTCACTGCTGTGGCCTCTCCCGTTGCGGAGCACAGGCTCCGGACGCGCAGGCTCAGCGGCCACGGCTCACGGGCCCAGCCGCTCCGCGGCACGTGGGATCTTCCCGGACCTGGGCACAAACCCACGTCCCCTGCATCGGCAGGCGGACTCTCAACCACTGCGCCACCAGGGAAGCCCGGGTATCTTTTTTTTTATGAGATCTAATTGACATATAACATTAGGATGTGATGGGGTATGTTAAATATTTTTATCTTGCAGGGAGGAAGATGGATACAGGGCTCAGGTGTCACTGGTAAAGAGGCAGCCACCACTCGCATTAGCAGGAAAGGAGCATGTTCAGTTATTTCTGTACATGCGTGGTCTTGCCTCTGCCTAGTTGCAAACAGGGTCATGTCGTGGCCTTGTCTGAACATGTTTGTGTTCCACAAGCTTTGTTCCTGTTGATTGGGAGCGTCACGGCCTAGCCGCCAGGTGCCAGGTGGGTTATTTTTCCCTTTCTCGGTTCCCCTCCTGGTTTAGCTGCAAACAGGACTGATTTTACTTTATCAGTGGTCATATTATGGAAGGCCTTATCTATCCATTTGAGGAAGTTTGTATTTCATTTGGTACATAAGAGGGGAGCTAAGGATCCTTGGGCTCTGGAGTGAGGAAGTTAGCATTGTACTTAAGGAATTGGGTGTCAGTCTCTTGGGAGAGAAAAGTTAGAGGCAATTATCACGATCAAAGTGACAGGCAGTGCGGTATCAATAAAGGTGCTGGCGATGGGAATAAAACAAAGATGATGGAGCCATTAGAGGGGAGGAAATAACAAGGCTGCACCCTGGATGGGGTGAAGGCAGCGTGGCAGGCACTGATGTTTGCTGACCCAACACCCATCCCCCACCCTTCTTGCCAACAAAACCCCGATGGTGTTTCCTAAGCCAATGGCAATGAATCATGATTGGTCAAAACCCATCTTGACTCTCCCAGGCACCATACCAGATGCTTGCCCTGCAACCCCTGCAGTGAAGGCTGCCCTGTGACCTCACTCAGGACAACGGGACCAAAGGGGATGTGTGGTGGGGCTCCTGGGAAAGGTTTCCATTCCTTATAAAAGGGACAGGTGTGGGAATTCCCTGGCAGTCGAGTGGTTAGGAGTCGGCGCTTGACACTTTCACTGCTGGGGCCCGGGGTTCAATCCTTGGTCGGGGAACTAAGATCCTGGAATCTGCACAGTGCAGCCAAAAAAAAAAAAAAAGGAAAGAAAGAAAAAAAAGGACAGGTGTAAGGAGAGTGCTCCCTTGAATTGCCCCCTTTCCCTCGTTTTTGGCAAAAGAGGAATATGTGATGCCTTCAGCTGCCCTCCCAAGTGTTTTGCTAAAAACACTTGTTTTTGTGAACCGCTGTTTCTTGGAGTTGCTGTGACTTGTGGCCTAAAGCATCCTAACCAACGCCCAGGGGGAGCCAAAGATGACTGGAATGTCTTTGAACCTGGGTGACTGACTGATGCGGGGGTCTGAGTAGAAGCATGGACCTCTGGAGGAGAAGTGTATTGGGGGTGGGTAAGGAAGATGGTGATTTTGTTGAATCTTCTGGGCTTAAGTTGAGAGCAAATACCAAAGTCTGGGGCTTGGGACAGAGGCTAGAACTTGAGAAGGAGGCGCTGGGAGCCACTGATTGGCTGGAGGTTGAAAAATGATGCCACGGGTGAGGAATCCAGCAAGCGTTTGAAGAGCTGCCTCGTGTCTGTTTGGGGGGCTCCTTGGTAAATATATAATTTAATTCTTTTCCAAATAGTCAGATATGACTTTTAGGATGTTGTGAGCTCATAGCTTGGCTCGGTTTCTGCATTTCCGAAGCCTGGCTGGAAAATTAATTTGCGTCCCTTGTAAATACCGTCACCAACCAATTCCCACTGGATAATTCTCCCAATGCATTTGTTTCCTTTTCGAAAAAAAAATTTTTTTTTCATTTTTCAACCTTCAAATGCAGCTGTGGCCAGTTTCTGGGAACCTGTACATCAGTGGAACAGCCTACAGGGAACGGTGGGTCCTGTTGAGCCAGGAGGAGGAGGCATGAGGGTAAAGGGCAGAGGACCCTCTGGCCCGGGCCCCAGGAAGGGGGATCGAGACAGGGAGTCAGGGAGGGAGTGCAGAAGAGTTTGGGGACCCCTGGATGGCTGTCCCCTTTACCTCTTAAAATATCCACATCTAACCATTTGAAACAGGAGAGAGCTGCCCATTTTTCCAGAGTCGGGGACAACGCTGGCTCCAGACCCAGTTCTCCTAACTCTTGGTCCATTGTTTTCTCCCCGCCTTCTCATTCCGAATGAGATGAGACATCCACGGAGGGCTTTGAGCAGAGGAATCGTTAAGGTCTGATCTGCATGTAAATGTACCACCCAAAGCACTCCAATAAGGAGAAGAGATGAGCATAGACGGGACGGGCAGGGCAGGAGGTGGGAGACCAGTGAGAAGCCAACGCAAAACCCATGTGAGAGAGGATGGCGGCTTGGATTCTGATGGACTGGACGTGGCATCTGAGAGAAAGGAAAGAGATAAAGATGACTTCCATACAAATTATTATGTATAAAATAAGCTACAAGGATATATTATACAACAGAGGGAATATAGCAAATAATCTATTGATACAACAACTATAAATGGAGTATAACTTTTAAAAATGGTGGGTCACTGGAGTGTACACCTGTAACTTCTATAATACTGTACAGCAACTCTACTTCAATTAGAAAAAATAAATAAATGAATAAAAGATGACTTCCGGGTTTGGGTCCTGAGCAACTCGACAGCCTTGCCTTTCACTGAGATGCGGAAGACCAGAGAAGAAGCAGGTTTAGAGGGAGGCGTAAGAAGTTTCATTTTGGACAGGCTGAGGCTGATATGCCTGGGCAGCTCTGTGCCTGAGTTGGGAGTTGAGAATTCAGGGGAGTTTCAGGCCAGAAATATACATGCGGGAGCTGTCAGTAGGTAGGAGATGTTTAAAGCCTTCAGGCTGGAGAAGCTCTCCCAAGGAGAGAGTGCTGTATGGGTAGTTTTGAGAAGAGTCCCTCCCTATCCTTCTCAGACATGGGTTTCCTGAGTGACCTTGACCAAGTCCCTTCACCTCCTGGGCCTTTGGCTTGTCTGCAGAAGTATGGACTGGAGAACTTGGTCTCCAAGATCCTGCCCTGCTCTGCGATGCTATGATGGAGGCTCTTCGAGGTGCATCACCGCCTGGGATGTGCAGGCAATGGAACGGCTGCTGTCCTCCATCAGTGTTGATCCCAACGAGGACAAAGATTCAGATGTGGATGGGCTACCACCACACTCAGCGAAACCTTCGTGCCGCTGGAGTGAGACCTCAGATGTCCTCCGTTCTTCAAGCTGTGAAACAAGCAAGCCCTTCAATATCTCCAGTTTTCTACAACAAGAAGTCAGAACCATTAGAGAAATCCATCCACCTGGGAATCTCGGGAGGACTGGAGTGGCCAGCAGGGTCAGCCAGCCCTGCGATCATGTCACCAGGAGATCGTCTGCAAGCTGCTTATCCACCAGCTGGGAGATGGAGGGCTGTGGTTGCAGCCTGGGCCCTTCTGCTGGGCATCCTCTTTCCCATCAGCAGAGCACTGTCATTCTTACCTCCAGAGCCCTGTAAATGTAACCATTTACATTACAGTCTAGGGTGACCGGGCCCTGAGGGGGCGGAGTCAACATCTGTCCTAATGACACAGTGTCTTCAGCGGGTGCCTCAGAGATGGGGCCCTGGACAAGGCGGGAATCTTTTGTTCCTAGGTCATGCAGACTATTTTCATAGAGAGCAGAATGAAATGGAGACCAGAATAGACTGGAAGGGCTTATTGGGTTGAACTGAAAACTTCCTGGCACCCAAAAGGTCAAAGTCAGCAATGATGAGCTGATGAGACCAACAGGAAAATCCACGTGGGTGGCCCTCCCATAGGTGGTGGGTGCCATGGTCTCAGAGCACGACCTCTGGAAGACACTCCCTGGCTTCAAATGCTGGCTCTGCCGTTTTTCTAACTGTGTCACCTTGGACCAGTGACATAAAGCTCTGTGTGTTTAGAAGCTCCACATGAAAAGTGGATGCATAATGGTCCCCACTTCATAGGATCGATCTTGGGATGACACGAGTTCACATGTGTCCAGTCCTTAGAACGATGTCTGGGGCACTGGGAGTCCTGTAAGAAGCTCGCTGTTCGTAAGGATGGATCCCTTAACCAAACTCCATCCCACTATTTGAAAAATCACCAGGGACACATCGGGACTCAGAACTCCTAGTAGATGAGAAGAACTCAGCTCACACACGTCTCACTTCTCTTCTCGCTCTTGAATCAGATTTAAGCCAATGGTTTTTTTCTTTTTTTTTTTTTTTGCGGTACGCAGGCCTCTCACTGTTGGGGCCCCTCCCGTTGCGGAGCACAGGCTCCGGACGCGCAGGCTCAGCGGCCATGGCTCACGGGCCCAGCCGCTCCGCGGCATGTGGGATCTTCCCGGACCGGGGCACGAACCCGTGCCCCCTGCATCGGCAGGCGGACTCTCAACCACTGCGCCACCAGGGAATCCCAAGCCAATAGTTTTTGACTTGGTGTCTGCAGTGTGAGGGACTCTGGCCGGAAACACAGAACCTTCTGATCAAGACATGGAGCCGAGACACAAGAGTGTGACTTGCTGAACAGAAAGAGAGGTGCAAGTGACGTGCAGATGGTGATGGGGAAAGTGTCAAAGGGCAGCAAGTGATCAATGGCCAGACACTGGGACAGACTGGGAGAAGTAGAGGAATTTGAACAAAGAGTATCAGTGGGTCATCCACTCGGAAAACCCAAGAGAACCAACCAGAACTTTCAGAGCTTATAATTGTGCCAGAAATGCCATGAGCGACAAAGTCAAAGTCAGCCTATAGTTAGGGAGCCGAGCTACAAAGTCAGCCTATAGTTAGGGAGCCGAGCTACAAAGTCAGCCTATAGTTAGGGAGCCAAGCAAGTCAGTTATGACATTTCCAGAAAGAGAGAAACAAGTAAGGAGAACCTAAAACTTGGTTGAAAAGGAAGGAAATTTAAAAGGAACTTGCTTTACCAAATATGGTGTTGCTACAGGAATAAAGGAAAAGATCGATGGAACAGAATCCAGGTGCTAATTAATGTATCCTATGTATCAAGAATAAGCAAGTTAAATCCCAAACAGAAACAAATCCAATTTTCAACAGCAATGATATACAGGACTTAGGTATTATTGTTATAACAAGTCCGTGGGAGCCATGTGAATAAAGCCATGCAAGGAAAGAATCAAATAATAAGTTTCATAGCATATTACTGGATAAAAGTTAATATTGACTAGATACCTATTTCCTTTCTTTCAAGCTCTAGAATGTGAAGTTCCATGCAGTTATCATGAGCAGAATGGTCTAAAGTGAATCTGGAAAAGAAAGTCATAAAAAAATTTTTTTTGAATAAAAAAGAAATTATGGAGTTAGTTCTATCAGATATTCTCACACATAGAATCATAATAACTGAAGTGTGGGGCTGATTGAGAACAGAACTCAATAGAAAGTTCAGGAAAAGATATAAGATCTCACAACGTGATAAAGCTTGCATTTCCATTATTTGGCGGAAAGTAGATTATTCAACAAATGACATTCAGACAATTTGGAAAGGACCTAGTGATCTAGACAAAAATACTAAATTCGATCCATATGGCATTACATCCGTTGAAATAAATTCTAGACGCACTGTTAACGTAAATAGAAAACAACGAAGTCCTGGTAGAAAATAAATGAATGTTTATATAACATCAGGGAATGTGTAAATATGGCAATAAATGCGGACAGCGCAAAGGAAAAGTTGGCTGCATGTGTAAAGCAGATGAGAAATTTTCTTTCATCTCTCTCACATTCATTCACTTCTCAATTCCACAAACTTATACCAAGATATCATTTCTTCCCTGAATGCATTCATTCACTCATTGAGTGCCCACTCTATGACAGATGCTGTTGGTGGTACCAGGGATATCATAGTTTAAAAACAAAGGGGCAAAAATCCTGACCCTCTGGAGCTCTAATACTGTTGGAGCAGACAGAGTATAAACAGGATAAATAAGTAACATATATAAGAAGTCAGACTGTGTTTGGATTTTTGAAGAACGATACAGGAAGGGAAGGAGATACGTTTCTGGCAGGGAGGGAGTCGTTTGCAATTTTAAACAGTGGTCAGGAAGGCATCTCGGAGAAGCTGACATGTGAGCAAAAAATCAGAGGAGGAAAGGGGGTAATTTCTGTAAATAAGAGCAAAGGCCCTGGGCCAGATGTCTGCCTGATCACGTGTGGGGATACCCAGGGAAGATGGTACGTGACGGAAAAGAGTAGCAAAGATGAAGACAGGAAAAGTCAGCCCTGGGCTGAGGGCTGACCACATGGGCTCTTTTTTCCCAGGGTCACAGAATAAAATGGTCTTAGAACCAAGACTCAGATGGAAGTTACCCAATTCCAGGCCTTTCTTACGTGTTCCTTGAGCCTGGCTGGTCCCACTCTGCTGGTGCACCTCCTTGAGCCTTCAGCCCTCACTGGGAGGGAGGATCCATGGCTGACTATGTGATTCATCCCCCAAACTAGATCCTTATTGAGCACGGCTGGAGGCACCATTAATAATTACTCCAGGACATGGCGCCTGTCCCAGGCAAACTGAGCATGACTTGTGGTCACCCTCACTGGCACCATGTTTGCACAGCACTTTCCATAAAATTGAGGAAATGCCCATTGTCTGCACAGAGAATGGGGACAGGCTGATGATCCAAAAGGGTGGAAACCCAGGCTCCACCCTTCCCAGCTCTGTGACCCTGGGCAAGCTCTGTGCTTTCCCTAGGCCTCAGTTTCCTCAATTGTCAAATGGTTGAGGCAATAATAACCCCCACCTTTCATGGTTTCTCTAAAGATGCAATGAGGTGACACATGTGAAGCCGGTCAAACCATGCCCGGCTTGTGGTGTGCGCTCTACAAGGACTGGCTTTCGTTGTCACGGGTCTGACATGGGTCTCAAAGGTCTGAAATGAAAGTATCAGCAGGGCTACTCTAAGGGAGAATCTGTTTTCTGGCCTTTTCCACCTCCTGTGCCACCCACATTCCTTAGCTCATGGCCTCATCCCGCCCTCTTCAAAGTCGGCGATGTAAGGCTAAGTCCTTCTCACGCTGCTTCTCTCTCTCTTCTGCCTCCCTTGTCCACTTGCAGGGACGCTGCTGCTAACACTGGTCCCACCCAGATAACCCAGGATCATTCCCTGTTTTAAGGTCAGCTGACCAAACAACTTAATTCCATCTGCAACCTAATTCCCCTTTGCCATTTAACGAGCATGTTTAGTTTCCAAGAACTAGGACATGGACATCTTAGGGGACCATTATTCTGCTCACCACAGGGGTAATTGAAACCTAACCCCCTCCCATTCTCCAGGTGGGAGCACTGAGGCCCCTGAAAAGGAAGTGAGCTGCCCAAGGTACCATCAATGGTCAGTGCAGTGACCAGACTCCACCCACAAACCCTCGCTCCCAGACCAGGGCTCTCCCAGGTAGAGAAAGTTCCACGCAATCTATTTCACAGCTGGGGTGTTCAGAGAGAGATTTACTGCATTACGGCCGTAGGAAGCACTTGCTCATTTTCCTAAGCTGCTCAGCCTGGGGTCTTTCCTCTAGTAAGAGGTAAGTGACACTCGGGGACTTTCTCTGTTGCTGGAAGTCACACCAAGTTCAACGATAATCATTGTGGAAGCATCCTTCCCCAATCACAGATTCGTTACAAATGTTTCAAAATAAATGTCCATTTCCCACACCTAGAATAGAAAATGGATACGGCAGTCGTGCTCAGGGCATGTGACTGATCCAAGAGCTGATTCAGTCATATTCCTGCATCTCAAAGGTCACTCGGGAGTCTTCAAGAGCACAGCCCCCTCGGGCAGCTGGGCGGAGGAGGGATGAGAAGGCGGGTAATTTATACACATAATTACACTCCTGGAGTGAACAGATGGGAGTCTTTCTCCAGGAGACGTGGTGTACAGTGTCCCATTTCTCACTGGGGCAGCAGGGACAGTTCCAATTAACCAACTTCCCATGAACCGGCCCCTAGCAGAACTCAGGGGAGGGAGAGGAGGGAGAAAAATGTTCCGTGTTTGTGTTCGCATCTGTCCAAGCGAGGCGCCCACTTGAAAACGTAACGTTCTCCCCACAGTTAGAAGCGACATGCTGGGGTTTCTAGAGCCAGAGTTTCACAATCGTGCTCACACACCACCTCCAGCCTGCAGTAGTCCCTCCATCCTCAGCCGGGAGGCCAAGGTTGAGGGGGGTACTCTCCCCCTTGTATGGGAACACAGGAAGCCCACAGACCTTAAGGAATGTGCAGTATTATTGGGAGAGATGAAGCAACAGAGAGGAGAACTGGCCGTGAGCCGACAGTGACCATTTACCCCGGCTAACTGGAATTCCATGGGGACTGGTGGATGGGAGAGAGCAGGCACTTGCCAATGAGAAAGGCCCAGGTCCATATTCCTGCTAAGCCCTGTACCTAGCTATGACCTTGGGCAAATCATTACTACCCTCTGAGCCTCAGTTTCCCTGCCTAGCAAGGATGTGCCATCACCACCACCTGAAAGGGTTTGGAGGGATGACTCGGATGGGTATTTCATCAGATTCTTTTTCCCTCTTCCTTTTCCATGTTAGTTTCTTAGAAGGGAAGGGGAGCCCATTCCCTTGGGGTGAATGTGGAAGGATTTACATGGGAGTGTGGTGTGATCCGAGCTGTAAAGAAGGGTGTGGCGGACACAGCTAGTTGCCCCTAAGTATCCGCTTCTCCCTCCTCACCATCAGGACCCCAGCTCTGATCAAGATGTCACTGTGCCCAGCTAAGATGCTCACTTTCCCAGACTCCCTTGCAGCTAATGGTAGCCACAGGACCCCATTCCAGCCAATGGAACGTACATGGATATCCACACGGTGTTCCTGAGAATGCACTGCTGCTTCTGTGACACAGTGACCTCCCCTCCTTCCTTCTCTCTCATTCCCGCCTGGAAGTGGAGCTGCCACTTTAGAACCAGAAGGTGTTTGATGAGCCCGTGGATAAAAACCACTACGCGGAGGATGTAAAGTGGGGAGACAGAAAGAGTCTGGTCCTTGGAACATCAGTGAGAGATACAGCTCTGGCTCCGTACTGCCTGCCTCTGGGCTTCTTCCTGTGATGTAAGAAAAACAAACCCATCTTCATTTAAGTCACTCTTAGTTGGGTTGCCTGTTACTTGCAACTGAAATGGTTCCTAAATAATACAATGTCATGATGACACCAAGGAACAGGACAGGCATTCCTGCAGGACAAATGGCAGAAGTGAGTCAAGGGAAGTAGAGAAGCACCAGGTGTGTGCAGGGACCAGGGTTGCTGCTTCACCCCCAGCCAGTCAACTCCAGATGACCAGTCAGGGAGGTCACAGCCCCCTGCAGGGACTGGTCTAGGAAGGAGCACATGACCCACTACTGGCCAATCAGACGTGATGGGAAGTCTTCTGGAAGACTCTACAGAATGTTTTCAGACTCCTAAGAAAATACCCAAGAACGGACAATCACTCCCCTCTCTTTCAGACATTTTTCACATGCAGAACTACCTGGAAGTGTTGGCAGCCACCTGGCTGTCAAGAGGGGAGCTGGTCTATGGACAAAGCTGACGTCCCAAAGAACACAAAACGGGAAAGACCCAGGTTGCTTAATGACATCCCTGAGTCACCGGATTAACCAAGCTGCAGCAACCTAAACTCCTATGTGAATAATAATAACCACTGACGTCACCGATGTTGAAACACTTGGGAGTAGGGTTAACTTGTTACTTGCAGCCCAAAACATCCAAACTAATGCCTTGTATCTGAGGGGAAAAAAGATGGGTCATCATCACTTAGCTAAGCTGAGGGTGTGCGGTTGCTTTGAGTCGTTGCATACATGGCTTTCTTTAACCTTCCAGAGTGGATCATAAGTGCTTGCTGCAGGGCAAGACTGTCGCTGATGAGGTCTCTGTCTTACTGTCAGGCAGCACGGCTCAATGGTGAGAACACGGACTGTGGACCAGATTGGCTGAGTTTGAATCCTGATTCTGCCAACTTCTAGCTTTATGACTTTGAGTGGGTTGTTTGAACTCTCCTTACTTTGCTGATTTAAAAAATAGAGATAATAATAGCACCTCCCTCTTGGGGTGGTTGTAGGATTAAACAAGAGAATCCACGTAAAGAACAGCTCCCGGCATGTGGAGAGTGCTGTGTGAGTTAGCCGTTGTCATAGTGACAACGCAGGTGAACAGAATGCTTTTCTGCTGTTACAGCAATAGTATTCCCATTTTGCAGACAGGGATACTGAGGCACAGAGAATTAAGTTCTTTGCCAAAGGTTCGTACAACTGGTAAGCGGAGGAGCTGAGGTTTGAGCTCAGGCAGTGATCTCTTAATCACCACTCTATTGCAGATCCTTTACACAGTGGTCAGATGGAATGAACCAGACAGCTAACCAGGGTGGTCATTAAGCCGGCTGGACTCCATCCTGCTTCGCTGGTGCGTGAGTGCAGTCAAGTACCAGCAGCAAGGGTGTGCCCCTTCGTTGCCAGGCTCCACGCGGCTTCCAGCTCCAGTCATTTCAAAGCACATAATCGTCTCTCCTTTGCATTTTGGAGCCTCTGAATGGGTCAGCAGGCTCACAGATCTAGAGGGAGCCCGGCCAAATCCCCACCATCTGGCATCGCCCGAGAGACAGCATATGTTGAGGCCCCCTGCGTGATGCCTTCCCCGAGATGCCTCCAAATGAGACCCTAAATGCCCCCCTGCTGAGGGTGGCTGGTCCGCAAGTCCCCTGCCGAGGAGCGCCAGTCCCCACAGCTGACGGGCTCCCCAGGCCCTGCGTCTTCTTGGGCTTCCGGGGCCAGCAGCTCCCAAAGGCACCAAGCTTGGATGGAGGCACTCTTTTATCTTTTCAGGCTGGAACAGTGTCCTCCGGGCAGGGTGAATGAAAAACTAGCTGATATGAGATCAGACTGCAAGCATGGGGCACTAATGTGGCACCGACCAGGTCCAGGCACTGTAGGAGGTGCCAAGAACACAGAGATAAATAAAGCCTGGTTCGTGCCCTTCAGGTTTAGAGGGCAAGACAGACATAAACAACTAATAAGCGCCAACATTATGGAGTTGCTCCCCGTGTGCCAGACGCCGCTTTAAGTATTAACACATTTGGTCTCCCCCACTACTCCATGAATTGGCTCCCGTTATCATCACCATTTCTCCCAGGAAACTGAGGCACACACAGAGAGGTTAAGTCACTTGCCCAAGATCACACAGCAAATAATAGGTGGCTAGAGTCAAGATATGAACCCAAGGCTTCTGGTCCCATGCTGCAGCCTCTTCACCACCCCCGCTGCTGCCTATGCCCTGAGCAGGAAGCAATGAATCCTCCTCACTGGGGAGGGGCCACCCAAAGGGAAGAGAAGTCAAGAGGGGTGGGCAGGGCTTCCCTGGTGGCTCAGTGGTTGACGGTCCACCTGCCGATGCAGGGGACGCGGGTTCGTGCCCCGGTCCGGGAGGATCCCACATGCCGCGGAGCGGCTGGGCCCGTGAGCCATGGCCGCTGGGCCTGCGCGTCCGGAGCCTGTGCTCCGCAACGGGAGAGGACACAACAGTGAGAGGCCCGTGTACCAAAAAAAAAAAAAAAAAGAGAGAGAGAGGTGGGCATTCACGGACATTGCCAGATGACAATGACAATGATGATAAGAATGATAGCAGCTGACAGTCACGGTGCGCTCACTAAGCGACTCATCTGAGTTTCCACCCAACACGCTTAAGAGGCTTACCGTCATTACCCGATTTTACAGATGAGACAGCTGGGGCACAGAGAGGTTTGGTGACTTGCCTAATCTCATGAGGCTGGGAGGAGGCAGAGCCAAGACTTGAATCCAGAAGTGTGGCTTCAGAGCCTGTGACCTCACCACCAGGCCAACGGGACGGGGAGATGGTCCCGGGTGAGGAAGCTGCCTGGGCCTGGGTAGAGAATAAGCCAGAGTGCGTGGGGTGGTGAGGGGTTGGGTTGCGGGTGTAGGGGCACACGGGGGAAAGGGGCTTTAGGAAGGCCTTGAACTCCAGCTAAAAGGAGACGGGATCTCAGGCGGAACATGGAGATCCGAGTTCTGGTTCTGACTCTGGGGTCAATATGTGACCACGTTGCTGAGACTCAGCTTTCTCTTCTGTAAAGTGGGCACATCCCAGCCTATAGGAAGATAAAAATTCCCTGAACAGAGTAGTGTAAGGAGAGGGAAGCAAGGGGTCCATACTTGGTAGTTAGAGTACAAAGTGTGAGATGGGGTCACCAAGCATGAGGCTGGAGGAGCGAGCAGGGCCCGGTGGGCAGGGAAACCAGTGAAAACTATTTAGGTAGGAAAGTGATGTGGTTTGTATCCATCAGGCTTCTTAACTGCAAACAGCAAACACCACTCTGACCGGTTTAAGCAAAACTCAAATTCGTTAAAGGAGGGCAGGCAACATGGAGAATCCTCCAAAGGTCCAGAAAGCCGAAATCAGGAGACACAGCCAGAAGCTGCACCCGACCACAGGGCACTGGGCACCAGCAGGCATACCCCACTCCCTCCAGAAGGACCAGATGCCTCCACGGCTTTGCTTAACAAAACTCAATTCTGGGGCTTCCCTGGTGGCGCAGTGGTTGAGAGTCCGCCTGCCGATGCAGGGGACGCGGGTTCGTGCCCCGGTCCGGGAAGATCCCACATGCCGCGGAGCGGCTGGGCCCGTGAGCCATGGCCGCTGGGCCTGCGCGTCCGGAGCCTGTGCTCCGCGGCGGGAGAGGCCACAGCATTGAGAGGCCCGCGTAACGCAAAAAAAAAAAAAAAAAAAAACTCAATTCTGTTTGTCCCTGCATATTCCCTTCGAAAGCATAGTCTCAAATGAGAGCATCTGATTGGAGAAGCCAGAGTCACCTGGCTGCCCCTCGCAGCAGAGGAGGCTGGGAGAATGCCATGACTGCCATCTGGGGACGTGGCAACTGCACTATGGGAAACTCCCCAACACGGGGTGAGCATTCAGAGGGTGTTGGGCAGCCTCAAACCTTCGCCAAAGCCCCTTCCATAGTCCAATTTGCACTGTAGTCTGATTTCTCCACTGGGAGCCTGGAGTTGGGATTTTAGGAGGTTAAGACTGACGACAGGGAGACCAGGAGGTGAAACCGTGGGAAATTAGTCAAATCCACTTTACCCACCTTCGCTAATCAAGGTCATCTGCAAAAGATTTGTATGTCCTTCAAGCGGCAAGTGGCCTTAGAGACCTAAATCAGCTGTTTTCTAGGAACTTGGAGTCAGCTGTGTCTAGTTTTTGAGCTGAGCTGGTTAAGACTGGGTGGAACCACTGACCCCCCCAACTTGACATGCGCCAGTGTCCGCTTGGTGACCTTTTGAATGTGCAGAGGCCTGTAGCTTGGTTGCACCTACACAGAATGACAATGACCACACTTTTTTCCAATCACGTTTCCCCAAGAAACCCACCCTCCCCACGCCTCGGACTGCCCTGCTGCTTTATTCGTTATCCCATAAATACCCCAGCCCCTCGCCTTCAGGGAGGTGAGTTTAGGATGCGTTTCCCCATCTATTCGCTTGGCTGCCTTGCAAAGAAACCCTCTCTGCTGCAGACCTCCGCAGCTCAGCATTTTGGCTTGCTGTGCCTCGGGCAAACTCAACCTGGTTCGGTAACAGAAACAATCGCAAGAAATGATAGGGACCTGAATGCAGGCAGTGGTGGCCAAGATGCAGAAAAGGGGCTGGACCTGGGAAAGATTTAGGAGGTAGAATCAGCAGGACTTGAAAACGAGAATGGTTTTACAACAGGGGCACACACATGGGACCAAAGAGATCGTCAACATTTGAGAGTATTATAATCCTACCCAGGCAAAAGCGACACTGTCGGAAGTGGGCAAATGATGAGGGTGGCTGATTTCAGGGAGGGAAGCGAGGGTGAAAGGGATGGGTGGGATGGGCTTTAAGGGCTATACTCATGGTATATTGGTTTTCTTTGAACCCTTTACAATGGGAATGTTCTCCTGAGCCAGCCTTCCTCTGGCTGGCCAGAATATCTCTGCTCAGATAATGTTTTTCAAGGAAATAGTTACCACAGAGGCTTGGCACGGATAGGCACCGAGATCTTTAAGGGAGCTGAGGCCTGTGGTTTGCTCACCGTTCAATCCCAGGGTCTTGGCGTAGAGGCTGACCCACCTTGGGCACACGGTGACTGCCGATCATGGAATGACCGTTCTTGAAGTTCTGCTAGACTAGATCTTCAAGAAGGTTGCTTCCATAAGAGAAATAAGAAAAAAGGGGAAAGTCATTCTGTGTCCCTTGCCCTCGTTGAAGCAAGGGTGTTCTGGATAGGATGAGAAGCATTCAGTCTTCACTGAATGACGTTTTATTACACCGGGGAGGCAGCCTAGGGATTAAGGGTGAGGCCGAGCCATAGGAAGGTCCTGCCCTCATTAGCTCTGACCACACTCTCAACCCAGGGCAAGATTTAAGGTTTGGCAGTAAACCTGCCAAAGTGCCATACCTCCACTTTGGGAGTGGAGAAGGGGAGGGAAAGAGAAAAGAGTTCAAAGTCTGACTCCATTGTTTACCAGCGGTAGAGACCCTGGGCCGGTGTATTTAGTATCCCGTGTCTCAGTTTGATGCCTTAAAACAGGTTCTGCTGCCACCATACCTAACTCCGGGGTGAGGGATACACATGCGCACTTAGAAGGGAGCCTCACACACAGTAAACACACTACGTTCACCCTGATGATTGTAAGCGTTTCCGTATTAAGTCAGCCAAGCTCTCCCTTGCCTCTGGGATCTTGCCTCTGCTATTCTGTCACCCGGAAAGACTTTCCTTCTGACCTTTCCATGCAGCTCCTTCCCAGCACGTAGTTTCAGCTCCAACGTCACCTCCTCTGAGGACTCAACTTAAAAGCCCCTCCCGCCCGACTGCCTGTTTAATTTCTTCGGAGGACTTACCACAGGGTGCCCGAGGTCAGCTTCTCAGGGCGATGCCAGGTTGCAGAGGGATCAGCCTGTAGATGCTGACTTGTAAGATATAGCCTAGAGCTTCTGGTGGTCACCTCTGCCATCATGAGGGAAAAGTCGGCCTACAAATGAGCCAAAGAGATGGAAGAAAAGCAGAGAGGTGGAACGTGAAAGGCAGGCTCCGGATTTCGGCTGTGCCTGAAGCCCACCTTATCCCTTGGTGTAGTCCTCCCATGATCCAATGGATTCTTTCTTGGCTTGCACCAGTTAGGGTCCTGTCACTTGAAACTGAAAGGTTTCTGCTGATGGCTCTGCTTCTGGATCCATAGAGAAGCCCACAGGGGACTAGGGCATAGGGAGCAGCCACAGTTCCCATCTCTGTGGGCGTCCCCTACTGGCCCTGGGTTCCACCTTGCTGGGTCTGCCGTTTTAACAGTCCATCAACCCAACCGTGGCCCAGCCTCAGCCCCTGCTCTGCTTCTTCTGGCTTTCTCTGGCTTCTCTCTCCCTTTCCTCCCCGTTGCCAGTCTGAGGCTGAGACCCCCTCAGCCAACCCCCGAAACAATTCCACAGCTGCCAAACGCTAGTATCGTGATGTGCAGTAGGGCATTGCCTTTCCTAAAGCCCTATCTCTTTCTCTCTTTTTAAAGCTAATACATTTTAAATTGTAATTGTTTAATTATACATATAACAATGGTGACTATTTTAGACATTAAGGCTACAGTTCAGTGGCATTAAGTACATTCACATTGTTGTACCACTATCACCACCAACCATGTACAGAAATTTTTTCGTCTTACAAGATGGAAGCTCTGTTCCCATTAACACTAACTCCCCATTCTCCCTCTTCAGAGCCCCTAGCAACCACCTTTCTAATTTCTGTCTCTATGAGCTTGACTCCTCTAGGTACCTCATATAAGTGGAATCTATTTGTCTTTTTGTGTCTGGCTTATTTCACTTAGCATAATATCTTCAAGGTTCATCATGTTGTAGCGTGTGTCAGAACTTCCTACCTTTTTAAGGCTGAATAATTTCCCACTGCATGTATAAACCACAGTTTGTTTATTCTTTCATCTGTTGATGCTCACCTGGGTAGCTTCCACCTTTTGGCAATTGTGAATAATGCTGCTATGGGCATGGGCGTATGAATGTCTGTTCTTGTTCCTGCTTCCAAATCTTTGGGGATGTATACTCGGAAACGGAATTGTTGTATCTTATGGTAATTCTATCTGTAATTTGTTGAGAACCTGACATACCATTTTCCACAGCAGCTTGACAATTTTACTTTCCCACCAGCAACAGCACAAGGGGACAAATTTCTCCACATCCTTACCAACACTTTTTCCTGTTTGTTTGCTTGTTTTTATAGCCACCATCCTAAGGAGTGTGAAGTGGTATCTCACTGTGGTTTCGATTTACATTTCCCTAATGATTAGTGATGCCGAGCATCTTTTCATGTGCTTGTTGGCCATCTGTACATCTCCTTTGGAGACATGTCTGTTCAAGTTTTAGAGCCTTCTTTGTTCATTTCATTCGATCTTTAGTCATCCGTTCAGTAAATATTTCTTAAGCATGTACTATATGCCAGGTATTGTTCTACGCACTATAGTTACAACAATGACCAAGACAAAGCAAACAAACTGAACAACATAAGCTCTTTTCTCTGTGGAGCTGCCGATCTTTATTTATAACATAATTCCTGCTTCCGAGGGCTTGTTGTGAGAATGAAATAAAGTAATATCTAAGACCCCAGCAGAGGCAAGGCATCAGTCAGCCCGTCCCTTATCCCCTCCCCCGACTCCCTGTACTTCCACCTTTCCCCTTCCTGTGCTTCCTCCATCCCCTCTTCCGTCTTGTCCTCATCACATTATCCTGCCTTTTCCCTTCTTTGTGTGCATTTCAAGAGCTGGTGAATTTCAAGCTCTCTGTGTACATTTCAGTAGCTGGTAGATTTCAGGAGCTTTGTGTGCATTTTCCCAGAGCTGGAGCCACCAGGGCTGCGGCTGGGAGATTTCCATCCCTCCTTCAGCTTTGTCCGGAAACATGAGAAAACATTTTGAGAACACTCACCCAACCTTACTTTTTAACTCTGCCACGGAGCAGTTGTACTCAGGCTACATGGAACCTCCGTGAAGAAAGCTACCATTTCACTATAAAGTCCTTTTTTCTGATAACACTTCTTGAGAATCTTCTATGACTCGGAAGACATGGTGAAGCTGGGAGAGACAACTCAAATATTTACGAAGAGCTGGCTTGTAGAGCCTGGAAGAGGTGGCTTGTAGGCAGGAGGTGTCTAATGAGTTGGGGGTTGATCAGAGCCTAGAGCAATGGGTAGAATTTGCACTGCAGTGAGTAGACAGGAAATAAAGTGGAGAATTGGGCTTACCAGTTGGCCTCCCCTTCTGATAACTAATGACTCTTTAATCCCTACTATGTCAGGCATTTTTAAAGAGCTTTATTTAGATTAACTTGCGTAATCCTCACAGCCACTCTGGAAAGTGCAATTAAACCGATTTCTAGACTATGAAACCGACATGGGAGAAAGGAAGGCATTTTTCCAAAGTCATAATACTGTCGAGTGACAGATACAGGATTGGAACGCAGGCTGTCTCTGGCTGCCTCTGTGGGCCGGACCACTGTCCCCTTCCCCCTGTGCTCAAGGGCAGAAACTGTTGCTTGGATTCTTAGTCTAGGCCTGTCTGACTTGCAGTAGGTGTTCAATAAGTATGTGTTGAGTGTTAACGAATATCTGAGAAGAACATCCCAGTTTATAAAACACTGCACCTCTCTTAGCTCCTGTGTCCTCCCAGGAACCCTGAGAAGGAAAATCAATATTCTATAGATTTATAGATTAGGAAAATGAGGCATGAGCACGAAGCAACCAAGTAGTAGAGTCGGGGCTCAAGCCAGTATTCTCTGACCTCTGGTCCTGTGTCCTCTCCACCAGGCCAGACCATTAGGAACCATCAAGCCCAGAGCAGGAAGGGCCCTGGGGCAAGAACATGATAAGGTGGCAGCAGGAGAGGAGCTTTGATGTTGGAACAGATGTTTATGAAATTCTAGCGTCCAGGGAAGAAATTAACGTAGAGAGGGTGCTTACAAAGGAAAATGACAATGAGGTGGTTCCTTTAACCATCTAGGAAAGGATCTATCTGGGCAATGAGGGTTGCATATGCAAAGGTCCTGAGGTAGGAGTGAGCTTGTTGTTCAGGGAACAGAGAGCACCCCAGTCCAGCTGGAGTGTTGCAAGCGTGTTACAGAGGGGCCAGGAACACAGAGAGTTGAAGCCAGGGAAGGAGGTGGGATTTTATTCTGGATGCAACCACCCGCTCCTGGAAAATATTAACAGGCAAGTGACTTGGTCTGATATATCACTTCAAATGATCCTTCTGACCATTCTCTGGAGGATGGATTGCAGAGTGCAAAATGGA
This sequence comes from Phocoena sinus, assembly GCF_008692025.1. NCBI lineage: Eukaryota > Metazoa > Chordata > Mammalia > Artiodactyla > Phocoenidae > Phocoena > Phocoena sinus. Next base: position 13,104,789 of record NC_045777.1, read on the forward strand.
AGAGACAAGTTTGAGGTGGTCCAGGTTAAAGATGGTGGTGGTTTGGATCAGAGTGGACTTGATGGAGGTGGAGAGAAGTGGACAATGCAGGGTCTATGATGGAGAGATAGAGCCACGGCTTTGCTGATGCCTTGGAAGGTGGCAGGAAGAGGGAATGTGAGCAACCGGGCATTGATCCGGAGTCGTGGACAGCTGGCTAAGGCAAAGCCTCTGGAAGCTTCTCCCGGTGGAATGAGCAGGTCTCTCAGCAGTGGCTAAACAAGTCATCTCATGTCCTTAGGAAGAGGTGAATGGGACCCTGATAAATGCCCACCTTCTTCTCCAGGCTTCTTCTCAGGGCTCGTTTCCATGTGCCCAGTGAGGGGTCAGGCCTCAGAGGCTGCCAGATTTCCGAGTTCTCTGGAGGTGCGCATACCGCTCTGTCTGCTGCTCCTGGATGGAGAAATGTGAGACAGGAGGGAAAACATACGAGGCTGCCAGCCCCATCGGCCCGCTGCTCAGGCCTGTGTCCTGGCGCCAAGCAGTCCGTACAGATGGGCTCTGTTAGCTCTGGGCACACAGGCCCCAGGTATTGGATCCATCATCAACTTGTGATGAATGGTAATCAGAGCAGAGACTTCGCCAGCCGCAGAAGACTTGGAGGTGTTCAGATGGCAGACGGGGCAGGCATGAGGGCCCGTAGTGCACCTTTCTGTTGGAACAGAGCATCTAGAAGAGTCTAGACATCCCTCTGCAATTCCCTCTGCAAAAATGGAGGGGGGGGGCAGTGACTGTGGGTTCAGTATGTCCCCATCACTCTTCTATGATGGCGACTTCCCAGGATTCCTTTGACCTTCTAACAGCTGTGCCCTCCCTGTCCCCCAAGTTCCTGGGGGCCCAGCCTTTGGCTTTTCATCTGGGCTTCCCGTCCCAGGTCTGGAAGTTTCCTGCATTCCTCCCCATCAAAACTTCTGCATTTTATTTTATCAATGAAGACACTGTTCTTAGAGCTTAACTAATCTGATGAATGAATGTGCACAAAGGGGTTCAAAGATTCTTTGGCCACGAAGTCAGTGATTTAGTTTCCTGTCCCAAAGTCACCCTTAATTAGCTCGGGGGATTAGAAAGCCCTGGAGAGATGATAAGGCATTCTGAGTACCCAACTGAGACTCGCTCCTTGGCTGAACCAGAAGGGTGGAAAAGAAAGAGGAAAGACAGTAGCTTTCTCACTGAGTCATCCACCGGCATTTAACTTCTTTCCTCGGATGCTCTGTGACAGAGTGGACACAGACGGGAAAGCATTACATCAACTGCAGGGGGCGGGGAGGACGGTGGCGTGAGCATCATCAGGCTTTTGCAACAAGTTGCACAAGATGACGTCATGTACAAATCTGAGCGTTCACTGGCCCTTCCACCCCTTGTCATTACCCGTTCTCGAACTGATCTTTTTGAGTTGAGGGGACAGGATTCTCCTCAGGGTAAAGTTTCAGGAAATAAGTGAAAGGCCACTGGCAAGTGAGAAGAAGGATTCTACTTTTTAAACTGCTGTCAAGGCTACTGTTAATCTCTGGGCACAATGGTAGTTTTTCTTTTCATGTCTGTACATTAGCTCGCTGTCCTTTAGGAAATGGAAAGTTGATGAATAAATTAAGCTGGTCTTTTGGCTTAAAAAAAACAAAACAAAACAAGAACTGAGCATTTTTCATGACGCTTACTGCTCGTTGCCTGTTAGGTCTGACCAGGGCACAAACTTCGGGGAAGCCACAAGCTTTGCTTTCTCTGTGGAGCAGTCCTGTGTCTGACCCTCTATTCTGGGGGTAGCAGAGCTTCAGCAGCTCTCCAAATTCAAGTGCCAATTTGAAGTCGAGCAATCCAGACCCCATCATGCTAATCACAGCTGCTATTTATTGAACGCCTGCCATGGGTCACCTATTCTGGGCATTTTAACGTGTATGTCCTTATTTAATCGTCCTTACAGCTCTGTTGAGATTGGGTCTTGTCATCCCATTTTCTCAGACAAGAAAGCTGAAGTCCAAGTGCTTGCCCGAGGCCTCACTGTGGGAAAGAGGCTTGAGCAGGTGGGTGCGCCTCACAGCTCACTTGACCCCAGCATCCATGTTCTCTGTAGGACCCACGCTCTCCCTGCTTTGTAGTGAGAATGTGTTCCAAATAGGCCCAACTCAATTATCCTAAGTTTCACCACATTTCTATATTCCTACTTTGCTGGACTTCTCTAAGGCTCACAGAGAACTTCACTGGATTAGAGGCTGGAATTGCTCCACCTCCTGATGTATCATTTAACCACACAGCATGTGCTCTCTTCTCTCCTCTCCTTTTCTCCCTATTCCCTCCTCTCTGACTAGCCAAATCATACTCAGAAGACTCCTTTATTACAGACAACAAAACCTCCAATTCAAAATGGTTTATGCATATAAAAATTTTTTAGAAAGAAAAAAACGGCTTATGCACTAAGAGAATGCATTGACTGTTGTAACTGAAAACAGCAGCAGTGTGCTAGCTTCAGGTACAGGTTGATCAAGTTGTCCAAAGGATACCATCAGGATCTGGTTTCTGTATCTCTTGGCTCTGTTCTCACCTAAATTTTCCCTTTGGGGCTGCAATATATTTCACCTCTTCTCAGATTCAAGGCTTCTGGGAAAGAGGCAACATCTTTGTGCCAACGTTAACTTATGCATTCAGCCAATATTCAGGGAGTATCACTTTGTTCCAGAATTTTTTCTAGGTGCTGAGGATTCCTGAGACAAAACATGCTCCTGCCTTCCTGGAGCTTCCAGTCCAGGTGGGTAACTGACAACACAGGCATTAACAAATAAACATGAAAGATGTCAGCTGTGACAAACATGATGAAGAAAAACAGTGCAAGGCAAGGAGATAATAAAAAGGGACTATTTTAGAGCAGTTGGGAAAGGAGGTCAATTTTTAGAAAAAATCTACATGAGGCGAGCTCTGTGAATACTGGAGAGAGGAATGTTTCGGGCAGAGGGACCAAGGGGGGCATGTCAGTGCAAGAACAGGAGATGAGAGTGTCTGGGGATAAAGGGTAAAGGGGGAGAGAGGCTGGGGAGGTGAGCGGGAGCCCCATCAGGTCGTGGGAGGGGCCTGAGTTTTATTCTGCACGTGAAGGAGCAGCCAGTGGAGGGTGAGGGCAGGCGTGAGGAGCTCTGATCGGCACACAAAGGACCCCCGTCAGCAGCAAGTCTCACGGGGACTTTGGGGCCACAGGCTCATTCCTAGATCTTTACTGAGACGGGGGATGTGCGCCCCTGGTGGGCTGAGGTCTGAGCGGAGGCGGGGGCAGCAGCGGCTCTCCAGAGAAACACGCGGTACTGCCAGCAGGAAGATGAACAGATTCCAGGCGGCTGAAATAACGGGGTCCGCTCTGGCAGCTCCTGAGCCTGCTCTCAAGTGTCACCTCCAGGAACCCGCCCCATGCCCACCCCTCCCTCCACGTGGTCTCTGCAGACACACACGTGTGGCCAGCGCAGGCAACAGGAGGCTGTCCCTGCCCTCTGCTCACACATCTGTGTCTTGCCTTCTCTGATGGATCGGGGGTTTGCAAACAAGTGCCCTGGGCCAAATCCAGCCCACACAGGCTGTTTTTGTCCAGCCCCTGAACTAAAACGGTTTTTACACTACACACACACACACACACACACACACACACAAATATGTGACAAAGACCACACTTGGCCTGCAAAGCCTAAAATATTCACGATCTGGCCCTTTTACAGAATAAGTTTGCTGAACATAAGCCATTTAGGGAGGGTTATTGTTCCATCTCTGCATCTCTGATGGGATGTGTTCCAATGGCAGCATCTGATTGCATCAGGCTCGAATCAGTCCTCTTTGATCACTAACTGCACAGAGCACGTGGAGCATCCAGTTTTGCGAGCCAGGTTTTCCTACGATAGTCATAGTAAACGGTGGATTCTGACGGGTAAACGGGATGTCAGCTGTTTGTCCCTGCATAGCACCCACTCTGCTTCTCTTTATCACAGCAGTCTTGTCTCCACTCTTAGCACTTGAGTTTCCTAGGGCATCACCCCAGGTTCCAGAAAGGAGTTCTAAACCCCTACTGAGACAATGAATTGAAATTCTGTGATTTCTGGCAAAAAAAAAAAAAAAAAAAAAAAAACTTGGTAGGGGCTGGAGTAGGGGTCTCTTTCCATTGGCCCGGGAAATGGGAGGATCTCAGCCTGGACCCCTGGCAGTGGGGAGCCCCAACAGAGGAGGGCAGAGCTGAGAGATGGAGAAGGAGGGAACCTGAGTCTGGTCGTGACAGCTGCCCCTTTTAGTGGCCATTTGTCATCCAGGCTTCTCTGCCCAGCTGTGTGAGTGGGTAGACTAACCATGGAATTCATTGGCCAAATCAGACCACTTCTGAGCAAAAACGGGGTGCTCATAGCATTATATGGGGCCTGTCCCAGGCAAGCCAGGATGGATGGTCACCCTAGATGGACCTGGGCAAGTTATTTAGGTCTCTTTATCTCAGATTCTTCATCTGAGGAATACCTGTCTCCAAAGGGATATTACAATGAGTAAATTAATTGATGTGAGGTACTTCAAAGACTGCCAGGCACATCATAAACTACTGACGTGTGTTAGCTACTGTTGTTGTTGATGACGTTGTTTTCATCATTGTTTGTCCTGGGGCATCCTGAAGTTTCGGCCCATATTTAGAGAAGTTCCCGTCTTATGGGTTCATGTTTCCCCAAGGGTTCATGTTTCCCCAAATGAGAAGTCAGAAACATGTTTTCCCGCACCCTAAGGTGACCCACTTCCGTGAGTTAGACGCACCATGCAATCCAGAAGCTGGTCACCTGGAGAAGGCACCACGCAGATTCTTGTTGGTAAGGGGCCCCTGGGACACACACCCCTGTGGCATCAATGCGGGGGCTCAAGTGCTGGTTCCTGGGCTCAGCTGCAGTGTCCTCAGGAGAGGGGACAGTGATGTTTGCTCTGGGGCAGCTCTGCACTGCAATCTGGATGTCGCTCCTGGTTTCAGAGCCACCAGACCTGTTTCTTTGCTCTGCCCAGAGATCCTGTAAGCCACGTGATAGCCTTCAATAAGCCTTTTTACACTTAAACAAACTAGATTGAGGTCTCCTGTTTGTAGCTAATATGTAACTGATAAAACTCCCTAGATCCAACCATGCCTGCAATCCTCCCCCAGACTTTTTCAGTTAAACAAGCCAATCATCCTGACCCATCTCCCCTTGTCTTCTAATTCAGTTTAATTTGGATCCCTACCATTTATAGCCAATGACTATCACTAATACACATACCTGCTACCAAAGTTTGGAGGGAAATGTAGAAAATTTAAAACCATAGTTTTTGTACAAAATCTTAAAACACTCCCCTCCCCACCATGTAATATGTCCATTTTCACTCATCAGCCATTTAAACCGAGTTCCTGGATACCTAAATCCGAAGCCAAAGATAGACAACAGGTGTCCCCTATTTTTCTATTGATATTTCCCAAATGCTGGCTTAGGAAATGGAAACTAAGGCTCTGATTGCTGCTGTCATCTCTGGCAGGGCTCCAGGAGTAAGGTGAATGCGTGTGTGTGATTTGAAAGGCGATTGTCTTTGGAGAAGCCTACCTTCCTTCCCACCTTGAACTTGTGGTTGCGTGATATCCAGAGTACTCTGTGAACAAATAAAAAGGCAAAGAAAACACAGTACATTCGGATTGCCATATGCCCTCCCACCCATCAGCAGCCCCCCAGACTCCCTATAAAAAGTTCAGCCCTGAGACTGGCTGGTTTTCTGAATATAGACCTTTGTGAAAACCCTCTAAGACATATCCTCTTATCAACACCCCCAGATAATTTATCTGGATATGAATGAGGGTTTCAGCCCAAGAGGAAAAAATGTTAAACATCTCTGGAAATAAAATTTCCATTCACACTCAAAGTTTACATTTCTAACATTATTTCCATGTGCCCATCAGAGCTGGGAGAAGGAAGAGAGAAAAACTGAGCCTTCAGACCAAGACTTTGCCTGTCCTGTATTTTTATGGGCAGGCAGTATTTGATGCCACCTTTCAGGGAAGGGATTCCAGCACTGTCCTGCAGGGATTTGGGATTTCATTTTGAAAAGTCAGGCCACACCTAGATGAGGGCGGGGCCTGTGGGAGAATCTTTTTTTTTTTTTTTTAAATCCAACTAATGCCTTCAGAGACATCAGTTTTGCCTGTGTGACTTAAAATGTCATTTAAAAATATTAAATAGTGTAATTGACCTTTTGTAGTGTACAGTCTATGAATTTTAATGTATGTATATGTGTTGTGTAATCCCCATCATAATCAGGATATAGAAGAGTGCTATCACTCCCCCCCAAAAAAATCCAACCTCCTGCTATTTCCTTATAGTCACAACTTCTTCCCCACATATAACCCCTGGCAGCCCCTGTACTGGTCTCTAACACTGTTTTTTTCCCTTTTCAAGGAAGTCATATAAATGGAAATGTACAGTAATCTTTGAGACTGTTTTCTCTCAATGCCTTCCAGATTCAAAGAAGTTGTTGTGTATATCAATAGTTCATTCCTTTCATTCCTGAGTAGTATTCCATCATGTGGATGAAAAGACTGTTTAACCATTCACCTGCTGACGGGCATTCGGGTGGTTTCCATGTTTTTGCAATTATGAAGAGAGGCGCTGTAAACTTTTGGGCACAGGTTTTTGTGTGAACATAAGTCTCCTTTCCCCTTGGGTAAATACCCAGGAATGGCATTGCTGGGTCATCTGGTAAGTGTATGTTTAATTTTATAAGAAATTGGAAAACTGCTTTCTAGAGTGACTGTACCATTTTGTATTCCTAAATGCAATCCATGAATTCCAGTTGCTCCACAAACTCTTACATATATTGATATATGCTGCTTGTGCTTGTATTGTCAGGTTTTTATAATAGCCATTCTAACAGATGTGTAGTGGTATTTCATTGTGGCTTTAATTTGCATTTCCCTAATAGCTAATGATATAGAAAAGTTTATCATGTGCAGCAAATGTCAGAAAATCCAGCTCAAACTATTTTCATTAATAAACGGTTTTGTTGTTGTTGGCTGGGCTGGGTTTGGTGCCCATAACAAAGTCCAGAGGTAGCATGCCTCACGGCAGGTGGAATCCAGGATCTTAAATGATTTGATTTCTCTTGTTCACCTCTGCTTTCTGTAATGTTGGCTTCATCTTTGGACTCTATCTTCTGGTGGTTCTGGGTTCTCAACGGGTGGCAGCAGAATCGTTCCTGGGTGTCTAGAACACAGATCTTTACACCACACAAACAAGAGGAAGAAAGGAGGTCTCATAGTATCTAGTGTGTAAGTCATAAATTTTTTATCCTTTTGCTAGCCCAAATTGGGTTATGTGTCTATTCCTAAACCAATCATCCAAACCAAAATGCCAGAGTGTGCCGTTTGGCATAAGCTCACATGAGCTCCCCTATGTATCTGAGCCTGGTATCAGTTCCACCCAAAACGTGTCTGGGAATATAGGAGGGATAATTTTCCCAAAGGAAAATCAGAGTATAAACAATGGGAGAAAGGATAGACAGATGCTCTGGAGCCAAATCATTTAGATTGATTATGAATGCAACATCAAAAGTACTAACTTATCCTAACTTAATTATTCAGAATGATTTGTTGCGCTTCCCTGGTGGCGCAGTGGTTGAGAGTCCGCCTGCCGATGCAGGGGACGCGGGTTCGTTCCCCGGTCCGGGAAGATCCCACATGCCGCGGAGCGGCTGCGCCCGTGAGCCATGGCCGCTGAGCCTAAGCGTCCGGAGCCTGTGCTCCGCAACGGGAGAGGCCACAGTAGTGAGAGGCCCGCGTACCGTAAAAAAAAAAAAAAAAAAAAAAGATTTGTTGTTCATGTAAGCAATATATTCAGACGTTCAGACATCAGGAGTGACTTGAATAAGATCTCTCTCCATTTTATCTTTCGTTTTCCATGTTGTACCCTTCTCCTTCTCAGCCTGGCTTCCCAAAATGGCCTAGCAGTGCCAGGACTCAAATCACCAATTCTCCCATATCCAGAGGGTGGTTTCCAAGGAAGATATTAACTCTGCCCTGATTGGACCACCCTGAGCCTAGGAAAATATTACATGCTGATTGGCTCACGCCTAGCTTTGCTGAACCAATCATGTGGCAAAGAGGGTGGCATTACGTTAGTTAGCTTGGAACGTTCAGGTCCCACTGTAGTTGGGCATGGGGTCAGTTTCCCTGAGAGACATGGGTGACTTGGGAGAAGGGTGAGCATGACCAACACTGAGGTTATTGCATGGCAGGGATATGGGTGGCCGGATACTGGGTGGGCATGAAAAGTATCTACAAAAACCACCAAACATAGAACCCAGGTCTTCCCAAAGCAGAGAATGGGTCTTCTTCATTTCAAATTTCCACAATATTCGCAGTTAATGGCACTTGGCACTCAGTCAATTTTTGATGACCGGATTAACAAGTTAAAACAATCAGGCTATAGGGAATAAAATCCTAATCACATTTTAAAATAAGATTCACAGTCCTAGGGCTAATTCCAGTTGTGACACTATAACTGAGAGACATAGCTGCTATAGCTGTGTCTATGAAGAACTGTCAAAATATCTTGAAGTTAGGTAATAATTTGGCATCTATTAAGATTCTATCTTCAAAAGTCATTTTTCAGTGCACACAGCATGCAGGACAAGGCAAACCAATGTCAAAACATTCACTTTATATCATTTTGTCTCAGCTCCTAGGCTAAGGGTTGTGATAAACTGACACATGTCACAAAACTCAAAACTCAGACAGTTCTTAGGAAGAAAACAGATGATCATTTAAGACACAGCACCTGATGGATGGTTGTGGAAGTTAATGCTGTATAATCTCAAGAAGGGTGAAAACCCTTCACAACTCTTGATCAAGGTACGATTTCAACAGAGTCCTATGGGTGAGTAAGACGATCCTAAAAGTCAAGGATGGTGTTAGAGGTGGGGTGAAGGGTCCAAAGCCAAGCCTTAGAGTCAAGAAAAGGGAAGGGATGTTGGGTTGAGGGTCTCCAAGACCACTGTCAGGCGTGCTGATTCACTGGGAGGACTCAGTAGGACTCAGCTTACAACCATACTCAGGGCTGTGATTTATTACAGGGAATCGGTACAAAGTAAATCAGCAAAGGGAAAAGGCATATGGAGTGAAGTCCAGAGGAAGCCAGGAGCAAGCTTCCAAGGGTCTCTCTCAGTAGAGTCACACAAGCCTGCCTTTATTCCTCCAGCAACAAGATGTGACAACATGCGTGCAACGTTGCCCACCAGGCAAGCTCGTTAGAGACTCTGCCCAGGATTTTTATTGGAGGCTGGGCACGTGGCAGCCTCTGCCTCGTACGTACCAAAACCCCAGACTCCCAGAAGGAGGACAGGTGTTCAACATAAAACATTGTTGTGTATAAACAGTTTAGGCATAGGGAGCCACTCTTATCAGTCAGGGTGTTGAGAACCCTCCTGAAATCCAAGTTCCCACATACCAGCCAAGGGCCAACCCTGCAAGCAGGCCCTTCAAAGGACAGCAGTCAGCCCTGCTATAGAAACTCTCTTCTGCACAGATGTTCAAGAGTTCAATCTTTAAGGTGGTCTTTTCACTTCTCTAATCACGGGGACCTGGCATAATAATAATTAACAGTTACCGCTCCTGCCCTGCGCCAATAATTGGGTGAGTTATTCTCTCTCTCTGAGCCTCAGTTTCTTTATCTGAAAACAGAAACAAGGTTAACCACAAAGTGGCTGAGTCAACCCAGGCAAGAGGTGCGAACGCCTGTTCCCCACAGGGGAGACGGTGAGCATCACCTCCCTTCCCTCTTCCTCCCCCACAGCCCCTGATTTAATGCAGGGGGATCATCTGAGCCTGTCCAAGCAGGAGCAGGATTCCTTTCCACTCACCCCACCCCAGCCTGGCCCCAGAGGGTCACGCAGCCGAGCAGAGCAGGAAAAACGGGCTGGGAGACAGGCTGGACTTATACCCTGCCTTTCAAAGCACTTTAAGGATGTGCACCCGCGTAACCTCATCTCTCTCCCGAAGACCAAGGGACAGCGCAGACACGCAGAGATATGAGTCTCTAGAGCAGTGCTTGATGCCCAGGGTGATCAAAAAGCACTTGCAGAATAAACAAGTACATTCACAAATAAATGCCAGGATGAATGAAAGCTGGTTTTGAGTGGAGCCGTGAACGCTGCTTCCCTTGGGTCCAGCAGAGCAGAATTCGCAAACGCAGTCTTTTCTCGGGCTTTGCCAGCCCAGCTCAGTGGTTGACAAGGAGCACCTATCCCCACACTCACGGGTCCATGGGGCCACCAGAGCTCAGCTGATCTTGGCGGGCCTCTGCGGGGCTTTTGCTCCACAAGCTCAGGGGAGCAGCTACCGGGCACGCTCTTCTCGTGGCAGATCCCCAAAAGCAAGAGCGAAACAAACTGCAGGAGCACATCGAATGCCTTTGCTCTGTGTCACTTTCACCGATATTCAACTGGTCAAAGCAAGTCACGGGGCCAGACCCACATGGAAGGGGGTGTGAAGCACTACTCACTCACAAGGTGAAGAGAAGAGCGTGAATATTTGCTGAACAATAATTCAAACTATCATGTGAACCATAACCCTAGATAGATAGATGATAGATAGATAGATGATGGATAGATAGATAGATAGATAGATGATAGATAGATGATGGATAGATAGATAGATGATAGATAGATGATAGATAGATAGATGATAGATAGATGATAGATAGATAGATGATGGATAGATAGATAGATGATAGATAGATAGATGATGGATAGATAGATAGATAGATAGATGATAGATAGATAATAGATAGATAGGTAGATAGATGATAGATAGATGATAGATGATAGATAGATGATAGATAGATAGATGATAGATGATAGATAGATAGATAGATGATAGATAGATGATAGATAGATGATAGATAGATAGGTAGATAGATAAGACAGGTAGGTAGACAGGTAGATGGTAGAACCTGAAACACCCTCGTAAAGGAAAGTAATCACAGTGGCAGTTAATGCCACACCTACAGCCATCTACCAGCAGCCTCAAGTCTCAGTGGCACCAGGCAATAGCCCCCAGGGGCTTCTAGACCATTCCAGGATGGGAGGTGCAAGGTCATCGCTCCAACCTCAGCAGGTGGATCCAGCTCACATTTTAACTCCAATTTAACTCAAACGGCAGCTGCTGTTGTTGCCTGGGGACCCCCTATCTTTTTGCATGTTATTGTAGATCAGTTGCCCACCACCGCTGTAATAAAGAACTCTCGCTGGGTTGTCTGGAATTCCTAAATCAGCGCTGCAGAGAGGCTAGCAGAGAAACCAGGCAGGCTCCCGTCGCGGGTGATTGATGCCAGACTCCAGAAGGCAGTTATGGGGTCCTGGCTTTTGTGAAAACAGCCCCGGCCACATACCAGAGCTCAAAGGAGGACTTTGGCTGCCCTTGCAGGTGAGGCCAGTGGTGGCCGTGGCTGGGCAGCAGGAGAGTTTGGAAGATGCTGGACACACATCACAGCTGGATGGATTCACCTGTATCCACTGGCGTTAGTGAAAAAGCACTTGCCAACTTTGTCTAGTGGCTCTTTGGTTCCCAACTGCGTCCCTACCATTATACAGTGAGGGGACAGAGATGGATGGTCGGGTACCAGAGGGGCCATCATCAGATTGGCGCACCCAGACCCCCGGTGGGGCCGGGGCATGAAGATTTTCCAAAGGTTTATAGGCACGGAGGGTTCTAAGAGAGTCAATTTCCACGACAATTTCCGAGACCTTCCACTGACATGTGTCCTATTCGCCACTTCCTCTTTCACACATGTCCTTCTTCCACTATATAAAAAATGGGTTTATCAGCCAGGGTGCCAACACGAAACAGAAAGTGCACTCAAACTGGGTAATACGAGGAGAATTTAACAGAGGAAATAATTTACAAAGGTGTAGGTGGGGTAAAGAAAACTACAAAGGACAGTGCCGCCTTTGGGCTGGTGGGGCCCTGAGTAGGGTGAGGGGAGAGAGAAGTTTCTAGAACCTGGAGACGGGGAGGCTGCGTAAAATGTGAAGGAGGTGTGGCCTTCTGGAGAAGATGCAGCCACCCTGGGTCACCTCGCAGATAAGGCCAGGGAATAAATGCCCAGTCAACTTTACTCTCTTCTGGCTTCCACCAATGCCGCATCCCTCATTGGCCTTAGGAGAACGGAGCCCAATGATTGGTCCGTGCAGTCAGCCTCCTGGGGAGTAAGGAAGGTGGAGAGGGATGGGGGATGGGAGACTCCCCCCTGAAAAGGCATCACCCATCCTGAATCTAACAAATGTGCCGTCCCCTGCTGCGAAAAAAAAAAAGTCCTTCAGGGCACCAAACAAAGGTACATTTTGAAATATTCTCCTTGCGTGGAGAACACAAATGTCTGATAACTGGGTACCACGTTTGGTGTCTAACTGGGAACCACCTCCTTTTAGGAGTTAGACTGTTTTCAATTCTTCACTGTCACTGAAATTGGAGAAACTAGTACCTATGTCAGCTTATAGGTTATCAAAAATCACTAAGTAATTTTTGGCATATAACTTGAAAGGAGCCCAAACAATTGCACAGCAGACAACAGAAGCCCTTCCGAGCCCATCTGTTTGTTTTCATGAACAGGCTTTCCGTGCTGACACCAAGAAAAACAAATGGTATGAATAGAATTGACACTGAAGCCTATCTTTCAAAATAACAATATTCATTCATGAATACATTCATTGAGAAAACAGTCCCACCTCTCCTATTAAGAGAAATATATCCCAAAGTATTGTACCTTATGCATTGGTCATTCTTTATCACCGGCTGTGACACGCTTAAGCTGTTTGGATCAAGTGTATTCTACTCACCACCATAATGATCATTGAATTTAAAATAACTTATTTTAAAATTTAAAGACTTGTCGTCAATGAAAAATTTTTAATTTCAATTTTAGGCACATTTTTTTGTGCAGTCAGTGATGGATGATAAAGTGATTAATAAAAGACTTCCAAGAATAAAAATATATATTAAGACCAAATCTCTGCCAGGGCAGTACAAGTTGATAAAAAAGAACAATGCAGAATTCCTAACAATGAAAACAAAGCTTGTATATGTATTAATTTTATCCATGACGGTGGGTATCAAACCGCAATTGAGCTTCAATGGACATACTTTGAAAATTACATTACAGTTCTCTTTTAAAATACCGATATTTACATGTCAAAAATTATATCCATTTATATAAATTTTATTTTCTATATTTATAAATAAAATAGATCTGTATTCTATTTTGATAATATTTACTTATATTAACATTCTATATAATTTAATTATATCCAAATATATATTTAAGCCTATTATACAAAATTTAGATGATAACTTAAAAATGTGAGAGTATGTGGGAAGTATTATCAGAAGCATGGAATTGTTCACACCTTTTCTCTGATTAGCACATATTAATAATTATGAATATTTTTAAAATATAGTTTCAAAGATATTAACAGTGAAAAACTGGGGGGGGAAGTGAATGTCCAGCAATAGAAGAATGATTATTACACATCCATTTAAAAAAATGCAATAACTAAAGGTAAAATGTGAGAGTATGGATGTGATTTTCAAAGTTGGAGGAGATGCTACAAGATAAGTCTGCAGAATCAAGCAGAGCTCGGATATTTCGAGGGGTCCCGTTGGCCCACCGAATGCTGGGAAAACAAGGAATGAAATAAGGTAAAATCTATCCAGGATGGCACAGGACAGCTGCATCCAGTGCCCGATGACAAGGTAATAACGCGTGCTGTCAGAGCAGGGAAAGATGGCTGTAGAGCAAGGTGATCACAACTGATGTCCTAGAGGAACAGAAATTAACCCAAGACTTGAAGGAGCATTGAGCTGCAGCTGAGAATGTGGAGGAAAAATTTCCAGGGAAGTTTCGAAAGAGGCCAGTGGCTTATGGACCCTGGGATATTTCCATTTGCAATCAGATCCACCTGTGGACACTCAGTTACTCTCAACCATAACAACAACAACAACGGTAGAAGTAGCAGTAATAATAGTACTAGTCTATATTTGTTGAACACTCTTTTTAGGCATTGGTCTGAGATATGTTGATATGGATTCTAGGAGTCTAGCGCCCATTCTTAGCCACTATTCCACACTGCTTCTCTTATTTCTCTGGGTGCTATTCATGCCATCATTCCTGCTTTATTTCATTCAGCAAATAACTCTTGCCTGCTGACTATGCGCTGAGTCCTGTAGATATAGCGTTCAAGGTGTCTTAACTACAGCAAGTTCTCATCTGCACTGATTTCCTCGTAGAACCTTGCTCTGGTGTGGTTTGATTCTCCCCTTCTCCCTGGAAAGGATGCTGAGTCCCCCCTCCAAGCTGTGGAAGACAACCATCCTCTCTCTACACTCCTCTCCCTCACTTTCCAGTCTCAGGACCGAGCTCCCGTGCTCAGCTTTTCTTGGCCAGTCCACTGAGTGTCCACCTTTCTCAGAACCCAGACATCTCTTACAGTCTGTCGACCATCCAGTCCTCAGTCCATAGAGTTTTGCCCTATGCTTCCAATAGAGTGTACACTGGCACTGCCTATTACATTCGAAATCGCCCCAAGATTTCTAGCTCAGTGGCACCCACTGAGATGAGATTTGAGATTTCATTCAGCTGTAAGTCCCCCCCCACCGCCCCCGCAGTGGACAGGACCCTTGAACAAGATAAAGGTGTATTTCTGTCTCATATAAATGTGGACAGTCCAGGGCTAGTACAGTGGCTCCCAAGACATCAAGGGCCCAGGCCCCTTCTATCACGTTGCTGTGTCAGGCTCAGCATAAGGCTTTCACTCTGCTCTACGTCAGACACCTGAGTCTGCATTCCAGCCACAGGAAGCAGGAAAAAAGCTGTGGAGGGGGGACATGCCCTCTCTCCTTAAGACGCTTTTCAGAATTTGAATACAGTACTTGGGCGTATATCCCACTAACTAGAACTTAGTGATCTGGCCGCGTCTACCGGCAAGCCCGAATGGGAAATGGAGTCTTTCTTTCACACAGTCGTGTGCCAAGCAAAATACCTGGGCTTCTAATACAAAAGAAGGGAAGCACAGACATTACGGAAGAGCCCCCAAAGTCTGCCATAGCATCTCACACTCCCTTTCCCCCGGACTGGGCCCATTTCTCCAGCCCAACCACCACCCTCTGGTCCCACTTTTCCATGGATCTTAAGGACCAAGCACAGAGTCTCTTTGGCTGTGACCAGCCCTCCTCCCCAACCCCCCAGGAAAATCCTTAGTAGTTACTAATATGATACAGTTTCCCAAGGACTTGTCCTCTGACTTCCAACATCTAGTATTCATGAATACATGTTTGCAGATGGGCTTTCCATTGACGTACAATCCAACCCTCACACTTTGAACCAAAAACTAAATGTTTTCTGCCTAGAGTCAACAATACTTAAAAATCTGTTAGGAGGGTAGATCTCACGTTAAGTGTTCTTACCACAAAAGGTACGGTGCAAGGAAACTTGGGGTTGATCGATACGTCTATTACCTTGATGGTGGTGATGTTTCATGGGTGTTTGCATACGTTCAAGCCCATCACATTGTATACATGAAATTTGTGCACTTTGTCATGTATCCATTACACCTCAACAAAGCGGTTTAAAAATAAATAAGTAAATGTTTCTGCTCAGCTAGTCGGACATCTGTCATGGGGAAGTGAGCAGGCATGGCCGCTGCCCGTCAGACACTTGGGTGGTGGCTGCAGCATGGCCAGCAGCTGTGGAGACTTGGGAAGGACGAGCACGTAAAGCGGATGGTCTTCCCCAGGACAGCTGTCAGCGTGCTCGTTTGCCAACAATGGAATCCACCGCAGCTATTTAAGCAGAAAAGGGATTTCGTAAAGAGCGTTGGGGAACTCCCAGTCTCTCCGGAAGGAACAGACCAGGCTTCTTAGAGTCCACACAACTGGTAATAATGCTGTGTGTTTCCCATGGCGAACTGACAATTTCACAAAAGGCAGGGGAGCTACGATTAGGGCAGAAAACCTCAGAAATTTCAAATTTAAAGAAAAGATTTTTTTAAAATAAGTACAAGCAGCTTAGTTGTTGGTATCTGAATCAGCTCAAACCTTGCTCCTGAGTCCAAGCGGAGTCACTGAGGAGCTCAATGTAGTCATGATCTCAAACGTTTGGTTAAAGAAATAGTACCATGTCCACACTGCCCAAACCAAAGGCACTTTTATTCTAATCACTTGGTTAGGAAGAAATTCAGACATGGCAGGGACTTCTTGGGCTATTTGTAAGGAAGAGCCAAGAAATGGACAATCATAAACTGGGGATTGGTTTATTCCTCCAAGTTACCACAAACCTCATTTACCCTTAGCTTACGCATGTGTTTCCTTCCGAGGAAAACTGCTAACACATTCCTTGGGGCATTTTTCCCTACTTTTTCTTTTCTTGACTGTGTTTAAATAAACTACCAATTTTGTTTTCACGGTGATTTAAGAAGCAGTACAGTTCGGATTGGATAACTACCATCTTAATGCTTTCAGAGCAAACAAATTTTAGGGTTTCGTTTTGTTGTCATCAAAATCAACCACACGGTGACTGGCCCTGTGGAGTTTTCTAGGCAGACCAGATGGACATGAAGTTGTACATGACGTTAAGGATTCAAAGACCAATTGCCAAGACTAAAATTTGTATCGGAGGCTGTGAAGGCTCTTTGGAAATGTGTGTTTTTCGAGAGCAAATTAACATTGGATTTCTTGGGTGTGGTGGGCACTGAATCAGAATGTGATTTTTGAGAATTCAACAGAATTTATTCTCATTAGGTCAAAAACGTCTATCAAGTGTCTTTGCAGAGTGAAAGTGTTCACTGAGAAAAGAAACACCAGTCTTCAAAGAGGCACATTCTATGTTTTAGAAGACATTTGGTTGTAAGTGGCAGAAAACCCACGTCTATCTGGTTTACACAAAGGGAATCTATTGGCTCATGCCAAGGTAAAGCCAGGGATGAGCTGGTTTTGGGTGTATCTAAATCCAGGAAGGCTCAGGGTTAGTTCTCATTGGCTCTGACTGCAGTCACATGCCATTCCTGAGCCAATCATTGTGGCCAGAGGCATGTGATATCTGATTGGCCAAGCCTAGGTCGCATGGCCACCACTGGAGCTGGCCTGGGAGTAGCAAAGCCTGGTTCCCGGAGTTATCTGAGTCCCGTCCCTGGAAGTGTGGGGGGTGACTGCTGGGCGGGCACAAAGACAACCATCTTCCTTGCATCCACCCAGACATGTTGCCCTCCAGAGTCAACCTAGACTCCTTGCACTCCTTGGCCTCTCTTGACCTTTGGCATCTGGACCTCATTTCCCAGGACCCCTGCCCTCCACCATGGCCACCTGCCTCCTCCTCGAGCTGCTGCTTCCAGAACATGGCTTCTGCCCAGATGCCTCCCTTTTCTGCTCTTCCTCAGCTCCCACTCCCCCGGGGATGTCTCATGTGCCCTCTTTTGACCCCAGCCTCGCTCTCCTTTCTTCACGCATATCCTGACTCCGAATTTCCAGCTACCTCAGGGTTCAAGCATCCTAGCTCCCTGACTCATGTGTCCTCTCTGACATCAGATCGCCACGGGCCAGTGGGCACACTGGCCAGAACTGTCATTGAGAACAGCCATCCTCTCTTGCTAGCATGAGGAAATTGCCAAACATGTGCCCACCATTTTCTCTTTCAATCATTAAGTGGCCTCAGGCCCAAAGCAGTAAAACTCTGACACCGAGTTTTTATGGGAATCGTGAAAGCAGTGATAGATGACATCATTATCAGTATGTTGATAGCGAACATTTTTGGTTTATCATCACATTTAATTCTCATGACAATGCCACAAACAATGGTTCTGTTTTCATCTAACAAAGAAACTGAGACACAGGGAAATGAGTGAAGTTAAGTGACTTGGCCACAGTCACACATATAGGAAGTAAGGAGGTCAGGCATGTGATAGCATTGAACTTCCTCCTTCTGGTGAAGTCAGAGGTGGCCACGTGGCTGGCTCTGGCCAGTGACATGTGAAATTAAGTGTGTGTGATACCTTGGGGTTGATCCTTTAAGATCCAGTGTTTCTTTCCCAGGCTTTCTTTCCTTTTCCAAATTCCAGATGGTAGAGGAACTGCCATCACAGGTATATAAGTGAAGGTACTGTGGAGTAGAGATGTCCACTTCCCTGAGATAGACATGGATTTGAGCAAGAAATAAACTTTGTTGCTTTAAGCCATGAAGATTTGGCTTAAAGCAAAATAATAATAAATGCCCTCATGAATGAGATTAGTGCCCATGTAAAAGAGACCCCAGAGAGCTCCCTCATCCTTCCATCACACGAGGACACAGAGAAAAGACAGCTATCTAGGAAGCAAGTCTCATCAGACACCGATCTGCTGGTGCCATAACCTTGGACTTCTCAGCCTCCAGAACTGTGAAAAATAAATTTCTGCTTCTTTATAAGGCTCCAGTTTATGGTATCTTGTTATAGCAGCCTGAGCAGAATAAGACAACTTACCTGAGGTAACACATAGAAAACTTTAAACAGTACCTGGCACATAGTAGGTGCTCAGTAAATTTTGTTCAGGGGAGAATAAATAAATAAAAGAATAAAAATATAGTACAAAATGTCTTTATACTATGGGATAAAATTCAGGTATTTTCCCCTCAACAGTCTCTGAATAGAGAGCATTTCCTCTGAGAAACTCCATCTCCATCATTCCATGTAAGTGATGGAATTCTAGCCACTGGCATCATCAGAAGAGTCTTATTCTATTTTTTTCCAGAGGCTGCAGCATGTAGATTTCAGTGTGTGGC
This sequence comes from Phocoena sinus, assembly GCF_008692025.1. Classification (NCBI taxonomy): domain Eukaryota; kingdom Metazoa; phylum Chordata; class Mammalia; order Artiodactyla; family Phocoenidae; genus Phocoena; species Phocoena sinus. The sequence goes on from NC_045777.1 coordinate 13,123,637, forward strand.
TTCTAGAACCCTCTGCCTGAGTTTGAAATATAGATACTGGTTGTGCCAGCAACTATATAACCTTGGGCAAAACACTTAATCTCCATGCCTCAGTTTCCTCGTTGTCAAATGAGGATAATCTTGCTGTGAAGATTAAGCAAATATCTGTAAGGTATTTAGACCTGGAATGTCTGTCCAATGTAATGTTAATAGTCAGAGTTGATTCCATAGCTTAAAATGCTTTCCAAACTGTAGAGTCCTGTGCACGGGTGTGTTGTTGGTATTATTCTTTTTCTATCCATGTGAGCTTAGGCAGATGGGATGATTATTATTAGCAAAGCCAAGTCATGCTTTCCCAGCTAGTTTCCTGGTCTCTCCCATTTGGACATAATTTTATTTGTGTAATCCAGACATCGCCAGTAGATTTCAAGCCAGATCCTTTCTTCGTTCTACTTGCCTAATAAAAAGTTCAGTCTTTTCCTGGCTTCCTAACTCCAGATAATTTCCTGGTGCTTCTCTCTGCTCTGCCCCAGTCTCCACCTCCAGATGGCCACTACCCCTGTCCAGTTCCCCCATGCAAGAAACGAGTGGCTAGAGCAGCTCCAGGCACATGTCTGCACAGCACACCTGTTCCTTCACGCACAATGTCCGTGGGGCTTAGTGTCTTGCTCCAGCTCACAGAGCTGTCAGCAGAGACAGGGACCTGGATCTCCCATCTTCCCAGGGCCGCCCTCTGCAAAACACTGTTAGCATCCCAAGAGGAGTACTGGTACAACGGGAGAGGCATTGCATGACCCTCATTCAGTCAGTCAGTCATTCAGCCACTCATGAACTTATGAATTCATTCAACAAATATTTATGATGCCTGTTATATGCCAAGCACTCTTCCAGGTAAGAAGGCATGGGCCCCACCTTGTGTAAAGGAAAAAGGAAAAAAGGAGAATTGATTATTTCTTTTGGAAAATATCTTTGTTCCATGTTGTGAAAAGCATTAGTGGCTCCAGAATTTGTTTACAGGAGAGTCTTAGAAGCAGCGATTTCGTGGAAAGGGGAATAGTAGAAACTTTGAGTGTTCCTGCATATCTGGTTCTTCCTCCTTCTGGAAACACAAAGGGATGCCACTTCCGGTTCCCTGGAAGCTAGGTGAGCTGTGGGACACACCCTAGACAATTGGTGTGGATGGAAAAGGCGTTACATGTCACTGAAGACTGAAGGGTTCAGACAGGTACAGGAGCTCCGGGGCTCACAGCCCTGACCTACGTGGTGGAAACAGGTGTGGAGAGGTTGACACTGCCAGATGGAAGCCCCTGACGGCTGAGTCCATGCAGAGACACTGCCCTCCAGGGTCCTCTGGACCAGCAGTCCATTTTGCGTGAGAAAGAAAAATAGATCTTGATGTGTTAAGTGACTGTGATTTGAGGGTTATTTGTTATTGTAGCCCAGCCCAGCCTTTCCTGACTGATAGGAGGCTGGGGGTGAGAAGCAAGGTTAGGATACTGGCTTGAAGCTGAGCTTGCAAAGCCTCACCCTTGCTACCTGGAGTTTGTGTCCCAGATAAATCACAGTAAACAGTTTCCTAAAGATAATTTTACTTGACCTTGCAAATATTTTTCTTAGCATTATATTGATGGCGTTGAGAACACTGATAGATGTTATAAGGGCATCAAAGGATCCTTCTCCATGCTATTCCTTGGAAGCACTATTAATTTTAAAATAATAAATAATATAATAATTAAACACATTTCATTTTAAATGGAAGAAAATTAAACATTAATTAATAAACTCAAGTGTTTACAGGTTTCTTAAGGGCCAACTCTTACTGCAACTTAATTAGGAAGCTCAGCTGAGAAGCGATTAAACAGGTTGATGGAGCCCCGGTTGATTCAGGGCTGCATAGAGACACAGCCTTTATTAGTCTTCTCTGCTTCTATGAAAGCAAAGTAGGTTTGTGTTCCACCTGGGGACTAATCCATTTGTCACTGTGAAATCTCTAAGGACAGGGATGTCCATTTCAAACCTAATTTGCTGCTGCCTTTTCATCTTAGTGGTTTGGGAATGGAGTTTATCTGCCTCGCCCCTAGTATATTTTGGTTCCCCCATGCACCTATCTAGTGCCTTCAGTGAAATTTCAGTAGAACATTAACAATTTGTTTTCTCTGATACCAGCTGCATCTGTCAAAGGCTTGGACCCAGGCCCTAAAGAAATGTCACTCTTGCCCCCTTTGTAATGGTTTTATGCAAATAACATCCAAGGCTTAGTTTTGTGATAACAATTTCAAGGAGAAAGATGACTGGAGGAGAGAAGGAAACAGAAGAGAGAGAGAGAGAAGGAGAGGAGAGAGAGAGGGAGGAAGAGAGAGGAAGAGGCAGAGAGAGAGAAAGGGAAGGGAGAGAGGAAGGAAGAGGGAAGTGATGAGGAGATGGGATCTTGGAGAGAAAGGAGAGAGGATAGAAGGGAGGTGTGGGGAAGGACCAGTGTGTGGATGTCCAAACAAAAATATACCCAGTCAGTCAGGGCTTCCCTGGTGGCACAGTGGTTGAGAGTCCGCCTGCCGATGCAGGGGACACGGGTTCGTGCCCCGGTCCGGAAGATCCCACATGCCGCGGAGTGGCTGGGCCCGTGAGCTATGGCCGCTGAGCCGGCGTGTCCGGAGCCTGTGCTCCGCAACAGGAGAGGCTGCAGCAGTGAGGGGCCCGCGTACAGCAAAAAAAACAAAACAAAACAAAAAAATATATATATATATAGAGAGAGAGAGAGACACCCAGTCCTACACAACACTGCGGGATGGCGGCGAAGACCAGTTCCGAAGCAACTCTCAGCATTGTTGTGGCGGGAACAAATGAGACACGGTGTGACAAATGCTGTGGAAAGGGTCCAGTGTTCCTTCCACAATATTAGTTGCTCTGGCGCAAGCCAGGGGAGGGAAGCCATTCCAGCAAGTCAGGGAGCGGAGGAAGGATTTTCAAAGTGAGGCAGACTTTCCCGTGGGGGCACACAAGCACTTCCCAAGAGCACGTGGGCACCAATCCTCAAACTCCATGTGATAACATTCCCTACTGACCCACCTGAAAGCGCTCTCACTGCCCACCTTTCCCATCTCCCCTTCACAACTGGCCGTTCCCATTTTAGAAGGAGAGGTGAGATCTTCACCCACCCAGAGTCTCCGCATGGTGCTTTGCTTCAGGGTTGGTGGGCCTCCCACAGGTTCAACAAGGGGGCAGGTTGTTACATTGGGGGCTGAGGCGGTGTCCTTTCACTAAGACTTCCCGATCCCCTCCATCCACTTCATAAAGATGTGCATTTCCAATAAAATGTTGCTTTTATGTTTAATAATTATTTATCCAAATACATCATTTTGATCACTTGGGTGTTACAAATTCCAAAGATAAATCCAATTCTAAACATAGTTAGTTCATAAGTAAAATAATTTACAGGGTAAAAATGTATTGAAATAAGACAAAATCACCAGGGAGAAGAGGAGGGGACCTTTCGAGGAGAAAGGGAAATGATCCATATTCTTAATGGTTCAGAAAAATGTAATCTATTTTTTGGAAGGATAGTGGCTATTAAACGACTATGCTATTTAGCTTTAATTAGATACATTTTAAAGAATGATACAGCAGTTTTATGCAAAATATCAACATTTACGCTACTCTGTCATTTACACAACTTTGTCATTTTGTTCTTTGCGTTTGACTCTAGGTTTTTCCGGAAGAGCTGTTTGCTAACTAAGAACCCAACTCCTTTGAGCCACTTCTCCTGTTCTTTGCTTCCATGACTAGACCTGACTTCCTCTTTGGGGCTAATTTTTCACCCCCCAAATCTGCATTTGTATCAATTCATGAGAATGATACAAAATGGGTGAGAGTGCAGCCCAGATCTTTCTGGCATCCAGAGCCTGAGCAGTGAGTGGACCGAACTTGCTCAACAGCCACAGGGCCTGGGCCCATCCACCAGCTCTACTGTAAGAGAGTGGAACTCACGCCTTGTAAAAGCTAGCCGTTGCCGCCTGTCATGGGCTGTGTGGGTGTCCCACTCAGGGAACATTTCCTGTCTCCTCCCCAGGCTCTTCCGCATCCCGGTGGAGGCCATATAATTGACATTGCACGTGAGATGGGGAAGGACGTTGTGGTGTCCTCTTGGGCAAATATTTTAAGCCATGTCATCTTCCTCTTGCCACAGTGACTGTAGAAGGAAGTGCCAAGATAGAGCCTCTGTGAGCCTGGGTCCCAATATGAAGAGGTCCCAGCTGACCCTGAAGCGACAACGCAGCCTTCATGAGAAGGAACTGTTTCATATTTTCAGCCCCTGAGATTTTGATCTCGTTTGTTACCGAAGCACAACCTCACCCACCCTGTAGAACGAGTCATTTGCAAATAGCCGAAACTTCAAATATTGAATCTGTAAAAATGCAGAATTATTTATATTCAGCTCATTGTTGTAACCATTTCTTTTCCATCTACAAAACTTGCAGCCCTTCATCAAGTGGAATTTTCGCATCTGCTGTTTTGGAATAAATTCCATAAATGGACAAATTTGCATTCTCTCCTCTGATTTGCCTTCATAAAGGACCCAGGGATTCATCACTGTGATGGTTAATTTTATGTGTCAACCCCACTGGGTCATGGGGTGCCCAGATATTTGGTTAAATATTGTTTCTGGGTGTGTCTTTGAGGAAGTTTCCAGATGAGATTCTCACTGAAGTGGGTGGACTGAATAAGGCAGATTGCTTCCCTAATGTGCGTGGGCATCTTCCAATCTGCAGAGGGCCTGAATAGAACAATAGAGGAAGGGAGCATATGCTCTTCACGCCTGATTGCTTGAATGGGGACATGGGTCTTCTCCTGCCCTTGGACTAGGACTTAACCATTGGCTCCCCTGGTTCTCAGGCTTTTGAACTCAGACTGGGACTACATCACTGGCTCTCCTGGGTCTCCAGCTTACAGATGGAAGATCATGGGACTTCTCAGCCTCCAGAATCATGTGAGCCAATTCCTTACAATAAATGTTATAAACACACAAACACGCATACACATCTCCTGTTGGTTGTTTCTCTGCAGAGCCCCGGCTAATAAAACCACCCTGTCGGATTTTGCTACTTCCCATAGATTCTTGAGCGCTGTGATTACTTCTTTATTCCTGCCTTCTATGACCTTTGTGACATTTCTGGAAAAGCCCATTTCCTGCTCTGACCCAGGGTCAGAGGCTCTCGTCAATAAGGAGGCCTGGTGTCCCTCCACATTTGCTATCAAATAAGAATGTAAACATGAAGGTCTTTCTGACAGAAACACCACGTGTAGCTAATGGAGACCAGAGAAAGTGATTTATTAGCCCAGAAAACTCAGGGAAACTGATTAGTGAGTCAAAAGGGCACACTTTTGCTGTTCCACCAAAGCACGTGCAGACGAAGACACCATCCTACATGTGCCAGGTCACTTGATGAATGGCCAGCCCTGAACGCTGGTGGGAAGCTTTGCTCCTTTAAGTCAACCAAGCAGCTCATTTACACAATT